>NW_024379528.1:0-30209 GCF_016835505.1 Polypterus senegalus
CGGAAAAAAAAGCGGCTTAGGATTCGATTAAAACAGCCGCGTCGTCTGAATTCAAGCCACGTTTCATTTAGTGCAATAAGATCTATTTTTTTATCACTAATAAGATCGTTGATAAAAACGTTTTGTTAGTTAAAGCTCTGACATTTAATAGTGCCATATTTAATGTTTAAGCTAGACCTGATATCACGCTACAAGAAGATCACCAATTTTATATAAACAAATACTTGCATGTCTCCACTTTGTTCTTGAACTGGATGCTGAAACTCTGCCCGTTTCGGGAAAAATTGCTAAGCTGCAAAGTAGGGTAATTCTGCTGCATCAGATCAGAGAAGACAAGGTTCTTCTTGATTCTATGATAGCTGTGACTAATGCTACTGTTAACGCCTCTGCCCCCATGGCTGCCTTAGACACCAGTAACCTGGAGCCCGACACTGCTCCTATTCAGATCACGGATCCTTGGCTTCAGCTAGGGCAAGACCAAATTTGATGAGCTGTTCCACCAGTGGCATGGAAAACAGCTGGCAGAGGAAACCGAGGCAGCAGACACCTCTGACCGTCATCCTCGCAGTATTTAACTAGTGAACAGATTCCCTTTTTTAAAGAACATGACAATTATGCTCTGTTTACATTTCCTGCTCCTGCTTTACCTGCTGTGCAGCTGGTCATATCCAAGTCCTCACGCGTGACTGGGCAGGGGCTCACAGAGTCGAGTGATCACTACTACTACCTAGTGCTCCCCTTCTCCTGTGCTGCTGTTGAAGGCCTTACCTTTGTGCCCTTCTGGGAGAAATGTCCACAAGGTTGTGCTGCGGTGTTTCCAACCAGCTACATTGATTGTAGGGATTCAGTTGTCAGAAACATTAGAAGAAGATTTACTGTTGTCCACTGTTTCTCATCAGCCAAAGTTTCTGATATCCTGTATCACCTTCCAGTTTACTCAACAAATATGTATCATGAAACATGATTATTCACATAGGGTGTCATGACATCTGTGAATGGAAATCTGAAATTTTAATCATTGATTTTAACAAGCTTTTTAGCTTTCTCAATCCTGTGGCAAAACAGTTTTTTTGTTTTTTTGTTTCCTGTTTAAAAGGATCTGGACACTTTAGTCGCACTCTGAGCCTACAAAATTGGCTCCAGGTGACTTGCTCTTTATTAAATTTAGTCTTTGTTGACAATTTTAATCTTTTTCTGGAATCTTCCTTCATTTTTCAGAAATGAATGGAATTCACCCTAGTTTCTTAGGTTCTCGAGTTTTAGCAGACAATATATTTAACTCAATGTTTAACTGTTCTATAAAGTGACTGATCACCTGTGTTTCTGACAGTTTCTCTGATAATCATCCTGGTGATGCACTGCCTTCTTTACCTTTTGTCTGTTTTACCATTATCACAAATATCACACAGAGGCATCAAAGAAAGTTTGGGACAGACACCCGCATATTATGTCCTGGGTGTAAAAGGTTGAAAATAAGTCACAGATCTTTACAGACAGTTTGCAACTGAACTGATGATGTGGAGGTAAGATGGCGCCTTTAAAGGCCAGTGAAGGAAGTGACATCATCGATGGCAGCAGAACCAGAAGTGCCATCATCAGAGCGCTGGAAATGGGTGGGATTTCCCAAGAATGATCTGCAAGGGATTGGGAGGAGACAGTTAGTGCCCCCTGGTCTGGCTGGAATTACTATTATTCAGGCCATTTAGCTGTCTCCTGTTTGCACATGTGACAAGAACCCCAAAAGGCCCAGACTCATTGGGTGGCGTCTCTGACCAAAGGTTGTGGATTCGAGATAGAGTATTGGCGTTGAATGGACAGACCACTTATGATGAACGTCTGAAAACTTGTAAAGTTGAAGGTCAAGAAACCACCTGGTGACCCGTGGATTTGACTCATTGTGCAGGGCCATCCACTGTAAGGGTATATGATCCATAACAAGAGTAAAAGCAAAGAATATGTGTCTGTTTAATCATTTCAACGTGTCAGGCTTTTTTATGTTAGAGCTTCTGAATTTGGTAATTCTGTGGAAAATGCAGATGTTTTGTTTTTGTTTGCAGTGTTATTGCTAGTGATTTCAAAATGGCATCTATTTTTGACCACAGTGGCTTTACGGTACCGGCCCACCAGATAGCCCTAAATATTTGGCTTCTTTCAACCCAACGTCCGTAATACCACTGCTGTATGTACTCCTGTGGAATAAATGACTATGTCATCCAAGTAGGCAGCACTATATGCACGTTATGGGGGCAGAGCACTTTATCCAACAGGCGCTGGGAAGTTGCAGGTGCCCCATATAACCTGAATGAAAGAACACAATAGTTCCACTGTTCACTAGAGGTGCTAAATGCAGTCTTAACCTTTGCGAGTCCGTTAAAGGAATCAGCCAGTACCCCTTTGTCATGTCAAGTGTGGTCAAATAATTTCTCTGTCCAAGCTTCTCAGGGAGGTCATCCACTCAAGGCATGGGATAAGCATCAAATTCGGGAGACTTGATTAAGTCGATGGAGTCATTGCAAAACCTACAACTGCCATCAGGCTTATTAACCAAGACTGGACCAAGGACTATAACTCTCCTCTATAACTCCTAAGTCCAGCATGTGCTTGATTCCAGCTCCACTTCTGCTGTGGAGACTGGGCAAGATCGGAAAAAAAAAAAACATCACGGTCACTGATTACAACCGCAAGATGTTATGCGAATGAATATGAATAATATGAATAATGTTGTATCAGTGTTACAATATTTTCTGAAATGTACTATACGGGTCATAAAATGAATAATTTCATGTCTGTTTTTGACATCATAGACCATAAGGTGCATACTAATTCAGTGTGAGCAGGAACACTCAATAAAACTGAATAAAAAAATTCAAGTGACAATGAGATACGAAGAAGGCAGATTCACCAGCGTTTGTGTGTCAGCTTTTATCCCTCCAGATAAGAGAATGTCCAGTTCCATTGTCTCAAAACACCACTCACATCTACAGTTAGAGGCGTGTAGTATGTATCGTGATCGTGACTTAGAGAATAAAAAGTGAAAAAAAATTGGTAACTTTCACAGGTACTATAAATGTACACGGTCTGTTACAGGCGCCAAACCAGATGTATGTGTTTACTGTATAAAATTAACAATAACAGCAGCTCACTACTGAAAACAGCAAATATAGGAGACAGTGAGGATCGAACTGGGGACTCTTGATTACAAGTCAGCAAATCTTACTGCGCCATGGAAGCTGTTGTATCATCCTCGAACCTTGTAAAGTGTTTATTTGATCTTTGGACTTCAGGCTTCACACATTATATAGTTTATGTCTACATTTTGTCATGTACTACTAAAATATGAAAACGTTTCTGTTTTAACAATGTGTTTACACAGATTATTGTAGAAATGGAACACACATGAAATTTATGTGTTCAAATAACTATCTATTATATCCACTCTAAAACTCCAGCACTTCACTCGTAGATAGGTAAAGGCAGTGGGGGATGGAATAGTAGGCTGCTTGCTGCTTATCTTGATCGGCACATTTACAGGACAAAAGACGCTGACGGAGAGGTGCGAAGGGATTTAAGGTGGGCGGTTCGAAGTTTTCTCGTAGACTTTGGTAATTCTAGTGTTAATGATTCAACAAGACTGATTAACTCATGTTTTGGAAATCACTCCAGACCGGCTGGGTGAAATGGTCAGAAAGATTTGCTACTAGTAAAAACAGGCTACTTTTTGGACTATTTGAAAGGTGGTAGAATCAAATGGCCTTGGTCACGAAGCCACCATTTCCCACAGAGCAAAGGCTTGCCCTGGGGTTGGCCGCTGTGGGTTGAATTTCCAAGCCTGCAATATCTTCACCTGCTGGTCTAGGGATGCCCCACATTTATCTGGGACCTTGGCCCCAGTGGAGGACAGCTCTCTCCTCTGAGAGAGCATAATAAGTCCCTGTTGCTTCCCCATAGAAACTAGCCCACTCCTGTGAGTCTCCTCCACACTCTCCCTTTGTAATTTTACTGGCCGGATAAATATATAGGAGCCGGAGCCTGCACTGGGTCTTTCTGAACCACGGACAAACCCCCTACTTGGAAACTTGGCCCCGGTACTATCCCACCTGGTTATGAATCAGATCCGGTCCCATTTTCTTCTGGGCTTTCCATCCTGCCAACTACACCACTGTCACAAATATCACAGAGACATCAAGAAGGTTTGGGGAAGCCACATATTATTTCCTGGCTGCAAAATGTTGAAAATAAGTCACAGATCTTTACAGACGGAGTCCGCGAACTGAACAACTGAAATTATGATGTGGAGGTAAGATGGTGGCTTTAAAGGCCAGTGGAGGAAGTGACATCATGGGCCAGAACTGGAAGTGACGTCATCGGGCCAGAAGTGACATAATCGATAGTGCCTGAACCAGAAGTGACATCATCAGAGGCTCTAGGAAACGGGCAGGATTTCCGAGAATGGTCTGCAAAGGATGCCAGAATGGAAATGAAATTGGTATTATTTACCATACGCAGTGCTGTGAGGTTTATTAAGGCTGAGGGTGTGAGGTCCACCCAATATTAGGGAACAGGACGTAAAGTAAGGCATTCTTGGTGTATAAATGGCCTATAGCCAGGGATGTTTAGCCTTTGTATGTTTGAATAAATACCTATAGTCTTAAGTAATATTTACAACTGAGATATACTGTATTTAAAACACTGTATGTTGTTCATGCCGATAATAAGTAAGTCTCTTGAAGTGCCAGAAGGATGACAGGTTGTGTTATTTGTAAGGCACTTGTGAGGTTTAAAGTGCTAGAGGTTAACCAACTGTGTGTGTGTGTCATTGTTGTGGTTAGGGTCTGTGTATGTCTATGTATGTGTGTGATAATCTTAAAGTGTGACAGCACACCAGCCTGATAACGGACTTGACGAGTACACCTCACCCTTGAAGAAAATAGGTAAAGGTTAAGTAGAGGGAAATACCACATTAATACAAGGCCAAGGGCTAAAATGAATGGTTTATGTTCCAGGAAAGAGTTAGCTTTCCAATGAGTCATTTTGAGGACTACTATTTAACAGTCTGTAATTGTCTGCTGGCGACAGTTGTTTTCCCATCAGATTCATAGAAAAAGGTTATTGCTGAAGCAATGCTTAAGACAATCATCTGTGTTCAGGCAGACTAAGGTGGGTCTCACCTTACTCATTCCAATATCATACAGCAGTGCTTCCCAGAGTCTGTCCTGGGGAGCCACTGTGGCTGCAGGTTTTGTTCCAACCAGATTCCAAATCAGTTATAACACCTGATAACACTGATCTCATCTAATTAGCTGGTATTATTTATCTCTTATTCTACATTCAGAAACCAAAGCAGCATGATTCTTAAGATTTAGGACATTTAGAAATATTTCTGCTTTTGCTATAGATTTAAATGCTTAATTCTTATTTATTGATTTCATTATATTTCACCCTTTCTCATGAAGCAATATCCTGTGTCTTAGAGCGGAATCATTTGTTACTTCCAGCCAAAAGATGTGCCTTGAGGCACATAACAGACCTCCTCAGTTAAAAGATGTCATTTCTCTTATGACACACCACTGAGCATGAGACAACTGGATGGCCACAGCATATCCATGAATTGAGCAAATATTATTCAGCCTTTATCATTAATGGAGATACACTGTATGATGTTACATGTGCACACAATATATTTTAAAATATTATGATAAACATTTCAACTGGTTAACAACATATTTCTGTTCCTTAAAGTCACATAGTAGGCTAAATCACTCCACCTGATAACCTGATCATTGATCACAACATCAAGGGAGTGCATAATGGTGGAATCCAGAAAAACTTGCAGAACCCAATGCAACCATTACATTCATCATTATTATAGAGTACATCATAACTGAAGCAAGTCATTCAGTATAATTGACTAGTTTCATAATTGTAGAATTATGTCATTGGTCAAGGTCTGGCATATCAGATCAGTCTGATAATGTGTGATGTGTAATTTATGGTCAAGGATTTCTTTTCTAGCAGTAGTAAAAGATCTTAGGCAGAGGTCCTGCAAGCTAATTCAAATTATGGGTTTGGCTGAACATCATGTTCATAAAACGAAATAAACCTTGCGCCTCTGGTCCATCTGCTTTGATAATGTTCTCATTATTGTTACAGAGGTGCTGAAACCCAGTGGCAACCTGACTAACTAACTGGGAAAGGTATTGGGACTGTTTCTCTATTGGATAGGTATTACTGAGTGAATATAAGTACCTTGTGGTCTTCATCAAGAGTGAGGGATAAAGAGATAGATTGACAAACAGATTGGGTTGTGCTGTTATGTGGTCACTATACCGATCCATAGTGGTGAGGAAGGAGCTGAACCTTAAGGTGAAGCTCTCAATTACCAGTCGATCTCGTACATACCCTCATCTATGGTCATTAGCTAATTGTAATGACCAAAAGAATAAGATTATGGGTACAAGCGGCTGAAATGAACTTTCTATGCAGGGTGGCTGGGCTCTCCCTTAGAGATAGTGTGAGCTGGAGGGCTGATCGCACCCCAAATAGAGACAGACGCCCCTGGGAAAACCACAAACCCTGAAACACTGACTACACATTGCTCCTTATCCTTGCACTATAACGCGTAATACAAGCCTCGCGTGGTACTCCGCCGACTTATAAGCCCGCCTGCCAGTTTTGGGAATTGATTGTTTGCTTTTATCTCTCTCTGCTCCTAGCGGAACTGTTATATCTGACTTGTCATGGAGCACGTTTAAGCTCATGTGTTTGCGGTGTCTGAATAAAAATCCTTCTTTTTCTACGACCTTCTGTGTCTCTGTGCAAATCTGTGACCCAAGCGTGACAAGTGGTACCAGGAGTGGTTGCACAGATGGATGCCGCCAAGACTTATTTCAGAGTCTAAAACATTTGCACTTAAAGACTGGAAACTAAACATGGATGACCCAATCCGTGCGCAAATTCAAGATTTGATACATAAAGTGCACTGTTGGTTTGAAGGAGACGTGATGGAAACAGTTGTCGTGAATATATTACTGGCCGGCATACCTGAAGTTCTTGAGATGAATTTCTACGCCATGATATTAAATCATTAACGATTATGTCCAGACGATTAGAGGGTTCACAGTCCACTTGGAGAAAGAGCGGTGGATTTCGTGCTGCTTCGCAACCTGTGAACGAACGTCCAGGACATTCTCGCCGATCGACAAGCTGCAGGACCTGAAAATCTAATGGGGTCAGGTAGGACCCCGGGAAATCCAGTCGTAGATGGGACGCCTGTTTCTGGGGAGACAGCGGCAACAGCGGGTCGAGACCGTGGAGGCTACAGAACAAGTCGGCGTGGACGTCAGAGGATATTTCGGAAACGGAGCCGACCGTAGATGTTTCCGATGTGATCAGCTCGGCCATTTGGCAAGAGATTGTCGCTTGTCTCCAGCTCATTCAATGGGATTGGACTGGCGAGATTTGTTGCTCAACTATTACATATCCGGATGGAAAAGATGGCTTGTTGATCCCGGTGAAATTGGGGGACAGAGAAATCTCAGCATTGTTAGATTCGGAAGTGACCTTTGTATTGTGAGACGAGACTGTCTTAATGAACAATGCCTTAGAGACTGTGAGACTGTAAAAATACGCTGTGTACATGGTGATGTTAAAGATTATCAGACTTTACTTCTTCCTTTAACTTATAGGGGCGCCACTTTAAGGTTTGGTCTGCCGTTTGGACTCGTGCCCTTGGCCATTACTCATAGGACGGAGAAATGCCCTTTTTCGAAACTGATTAATAAATGTAAGGGACCAGTAGTCCAGTCCACTAATGAACTTGGTGGGGAGAAGAAGAAGAAATCCAAGACGAAGAACTGGTAGCGGCGGGAAAATCTAGAGCCCAACTTAGATATTGAACCCGATCTCTCCAGCGAGACGGAGGAGGTCACCCCCGACAATCTTCCAGAATGGGCTGCTCCTTCTACATCTTCCCAGATTGCAAACGCCTCCGAACACAAACCGAGTGTTAACGAACAATCAGATTTTGTGCGTTTGCAGCATACTGATAGCTCATTAGAATATGCATTTAAACAGGCTCGCCCTGCTAATGACTCTTATTACCAAGAGCGTAATTCCGGGGGTGTGAAAACACCACACTTTATAGAAAGGACGGTTGCCTTTTCAGAGTGATCTCAGATCATTTGGAGGGAATTTATTGAACAACTGGTGGTACCTGAAGCACATAGGGAAACTGTTTTGCATCTGGCACATTCACACATCTTGGGGGGGCACCTCGGTGCCGACAAAACTAGAGACCGGTTATCAAAACGATTTTATTGGCTTAATATGGGAAAAGATGTTGAACGATTTTGTACTTCATGTCCAGACTGCCAGATCGTCTCTGCTTATAAGCCTCCTCGGGCTCCCCTTTGTCCTATGCCCATATTGGAAGTTCCCTTTCAGCGTGTGGGATTAGATATTGTGGGACCATTACCTAAGACTAAGGATGGGTACCAATATTTGCTGGTGTTGGTTGATTATGCGACACGATATCCAGAAATGATCGCTGAAAAGGCCAACTCTTGGCTGTAGCCAAAGCACTATGTGAAACTTTTACTCGTATTGGTATCCCTAGAGAAATCTTAACTGATCAGGCACACCTTTCACTGCGTGATGAAACAATTGTGTGACAGCTTTGCTATTAAGAAATTGAGTACTACTGTTTACCATCCTCAAACGAATGGTTTAACCGGCGATTTAACAAAACATTGAAACAGATGATCAGGCGAGTTGCTCATAATGATCCCACAACATGGAACACTGTCCTACCTTTGTTTTGTGCTGCGTGCGAGAATCACCACAGGCGTCCACTGGCTTGAGTCCCTTCGAGTTGTTATTCGGCAGGCGGCGAGGCATCCTGGATGTGATGCGTGAGGAATGGATAGGAAGCGAGAGAGCAGCTAAGGGTCCAAGCTTTGCAGATCGACTAATTTCGTTGCAAGACAGAATTTCTATGCTTTCCTCTATTGCTGTGGAACACCAACAACGAGAACAGGAAACTCAGAAGCGTCTTTACGATAGGCGCAGCAAGCTCCGTGAGTTCAAACCTGGCGATCGTGTTTTGGTACTGGTTCCCTCGGATCCACACAAATTCTTAGCTAAATGGCAGGGCCCGCCATTATTGAGGAGCGTATGAGTCCGTAAATTACAAGGTTAGAATACCGGCGGCGCAAACCATTCCAGATTTTACACATTAACCTCTTGAAGGAATGGCACGACCGACAAGAGGTTAACACTTCCTTGGCTGCTGTTTCTCAGTCCGATGTTACCATTGGTAACGATCTTACTGACACGCAAAAGACAGAACTGTTATCTTTGATAGAACGGAACACTGATGTCTTTTCAGATTTACCAGGCAAGACTAACATTACAAAACATAAAATTACCACTGCACCTGATGTTGGCGTACAGATGCGGCCGTTCGGATACGGAAGCGCGAAATATTGTCTTGCGAAGAGGTAAAAAGATGCTGACACTGGGTGTAATTCGTGAAAGTAAAAGTGACTGGTGCAGCCCAGTCGTATTAGTCCCAAAACAAGTCACGCGCCTTTCTGGGACTCGCTGGTTACTACAGAAAATTCATTCCAAATTTTGCACATAGAGCTGCTCCTCTTACAGAACTTACTAGAGGCAGAAAAACCGACCTGTCCTGTGGACAGAAAATTGCAACGTTCTTTCAACGATTTAAAAAAAGCATTGTCTTCTTACCCGGTTCTAAGGAACCCGGATTTCACAAAAGATTTTATATTGCAAACAGACGCAAGTGCATTTGGTGTGGGCACAGTCCTGTCACAAATTTTTGATGGAGAAGAACATCCAATCACATATTTGAGTAGGAAATTACTTCCTAGGGAAGCAATTATTCTACAATTGAGAAAGAATGCTTGGCAATTAAGTGGGTTGTGGAAGCGCTTCGCTATTACTTGTGGGGACGAAACTTCACTTTGGTAACTGATCATGCTCCACTCCAGTGGTTGTACCGACAGAAAGATACAAACTCTCGTCTAATGAGATGGTTTCTGGGTTTACAACCTTACAGTTTCACAGTAAAGCACCGACCAGGTTCTGAACACGTCAACGCAGGCGTGTTATCACGACTAAATGAACCTAGTACAGAGAGTCGCTTGATTCACAGGAATGTGACTAAAGCTGAGGGGAGGGTGTGAGCTGGAGGGCTGATCGCACCCCAAATAGAGACAGACACCCTGGGAAAACCACAAACCCTGAAACACTGACTACACATTGCTCTTATCCTTGCACTATAACGCGTAATACAAGCCTCATGGCGGTACTCCGCCGACTTATAAGCCTTGCAGCGCCTGTCAGTTTGGGAATTGATTGTTTGCTTTTATCTCTCTGCTCCTAGCGGAACTGTTATATCTGACTTGTCATGGAGCACGTTTAAGCTCATGTGTTTGCGGTGTCTGAATAAAAATCCTTCTTTTTTCTACGACCTTCTGTGTCTCTGTGCAAATCTGTGACCCAAGCGTGACAATAGGGTGAGGGAGAAGCACAGACATCTGGGAGAGGATCGAAGTAGGGCCACTGACCCTCTGAATCAAGAGGAGCCAACTGAGGTGGTTCAGGCATCTGATGCAGGCACCTCCCAGACACCTACATGTGGAGGTCTTAAAGGCACAACCAGCTGGGTTGAGATACCAGATGAGACCCAAGGATCACTGCAAGGACTTTAACTTAGTATGAGTTGGCAAGTGACCCGGTCTCAGATGGAGAATGAATGAATGTGAAAATACAACAACAACAACATTTATTTATATAGCACATTTCATACAAAAAAGTAGCTCAAAGTGCTTTACATAATGAAGAAAAATAAAAGACAAAATAAGAAATTAAAATAAGACAACATTAGTTAACATAGAAAAAGAGTAAGGTCTGATGGCCAAGGGAGGACAGAAAAAAAACTCCAGATGGCTGGAGAAAAAAATAAAATCTGCAGGGGTTCCAGACCATGAGACCACCCAGTCCCTCTGGACATTCTACCTAACATAAATGAAACAGTCCTCTTTGTAGTTAGAGTTCTCACAGAGTCACTTGATGTTGATGGTCATAGAGACTTCTGGCTTTTAATCCATCATTGTTGAAACATCACAGTGCTTTGAGTAGATGTACACCGGAAAAAGAAACAGAAGAGAGTAGGGGTTAGTACAGATATTTTAGAGCCACCATGAATAGTTATTATAATGAGTTGGATATACAGAGTATAAGGATTTTAATTACAGTGAAGTTATAGAAAGGCCATGTTAAAGTAATGTGTTTTCATCAGTGTTTTAAACTGCTCCACTGTATCAGCCTGGCGAATTCCAATTGGCAGGCTATTCCAGATTTTAGGTGCATAGCAGCAGAAGGCCGCCCGCCTGACCACTTCTTTTAAGTTTTGTTCTTGGAATTCCAAGGAGACCCTCATTTGAAGATCTAAGGTTACGATTTGGAATATAAAGTGTCAGACATTCCGATATATAAGATGGGTCGAGATTATTTAAGGCTTTATAAACCATAAGCAGAATTTTAAAGTCAATCCTGAATGACACAGGTAACCAGTGTAGTGACATCAAAACTGGAATTATGTGCTCAGATTTTCTTTTCCTGGTTATGATTCTAGCAGCTCCATTCTGCACTCGTTGCAAGTGATTGATGTCTTTTTGGGTAGTCCTGAGAGGAGTGCGTTACAGTAATCTAGTCGACTAAAACAAAAGCGTGAACTAATTTGTGAGCATCTTTCAGTGATATAAGAAGTCTAACGTTTGCTATGTTTCATAAGTGAAAAAATGCTGTCCTAGCGATCTGATTAATATGCGATTTAAAATTCAGATTACAGTCAACAATTACCCCTAAGCTTTTACCTCCGTCTTGACTTTTAATCCTAATGTATCCAGTTTATTTCTAATAGCCTCATTGTATCCGTTATTGCTAATCAGTAAGATTTCACTTTTCTCTATATTTAACTTGAGAAGTTACTATTCATCCATTCTGAGATACAAGTCAGACATTCTGTTAGTGAATCAAGAGAATCAGGGTCATCAGGTGCTATTGATAAGTACAGCTGTGTGTCATCAGCATAACTGTTGGATCAGGGTGTAATCTAACTCCTTTCAACAAAACAACAACAACAACATTTATTTCTGTAGCACATTTTCATAAAACAATGTAGTTCAAAGTGCTTTACATGATGAAGAAAGAGAAAAAAGACAAAATAAATAAGAATTAAAATTAAGAAACACTAATTAACATAGAAGAAGAGTAAGGTCCAATGGCCAGGGAGGACAGAAAAGTAAAAAAACTCCAGATGGCTGGAGAAAAAATTAAATCTGCAGGAATTCAGAGGCCACAAGACCACCCAGCCCCCTCTAGGCATTCTACCTGACATCAATGACCTCAGTCAGTCCTCATTGTGTTCAGGGTTAACATGGAAGAACTTGATGATGATGGTCACATGGACTTCTGGCCTTTAATCCATCAATGTAGGAACATCACGGCGCTTTGATTAGGTGGTGGTGGTGCAGATCAACACCTCAGAAAATCAGAAAAAACAGAAGAGAAAGTAGGGTTAGTACGGACTTTAGAGCCACCATGCATGATAATGATTGCCTTCTGAAATATAAGATGGAGCAGATTATTTAAGGTTTTGTAAACCATCAGCAGTATTTTAAAGTCAATTCTGAAAGACACAGGTAACCAGTGTAGTGACATCAGAACTGGAGAAATTTGCTCAGATTTTCTTTTCCTTGTTAAGATTCTGACAGCTGCATTCTGCACTCGTTGTAATCGATTTATGTCTTCTTTGGGTAGTCCTGAGAGGAGTGTGTTACAGTAATCAGGTCGACTGAAAACAAAACCGTGAACTAATTTCTAAGCATCTTGCAATGTTATAAGCAGATCCTATTTCTTCTGTCTTCTTTCTTATTAGCATTAGTTACTTTAGAAGGACTTAGCAATCATTGTCTAGTCTGGACTTGGAGCTTTTCTTTAATACACTAGATGGTAATCAGACTTTCTAGACCATGATGTAAACCTGCCCTTTCACAATTATTTGGTGCATCTGCTTTTGTTTCATCAGTGTCATTTATCACTCATTTACATAGCACAGTTTAGAATGCATTTCAAATTACACCAATCAGCACAAAGATAAAAGGCATTAAAAAGGTATTATCTAAAGGTTTTGGGTAAATATCTGGTTCATAGCATAAGACTTCCTATAAGTAATATATTAATAAATTATGATCAGAGAACAAAATAAAAAGTTACAGTGTCATATGATCTCATCTTTAATGTACTGTGCTGGTATAAATAAAGTCAGGAAAATCTAGTTTAATAGACATGTACAAGTTGAAGCACAATTTCATACAATAAGTTTTTCCCTTTCAGATCTCTCTTTTTTCTATAACACAAGTGAATAATCAAAGTTTTAATTAACTTTTAACACTGTCACAAAAGCCACCATATGAATCCTAAGTCTCAATTTGAAAAGAGTTTTCATTCGATTTAATTCAATCTTCTAGACATAAAGATAATCTTAATAAGAATACCAATTTAAGTTATAAGCAACTCCTGTTGCCATCCAGAAATGTAACTGTGATCATTTTTATCCTTAAAGAATAGTAATTTAATATCAAAGGTCGTACCCAAGTCTGGAATCAGCTTTATATTTGGAGATTGGGTCTTCGTTGCCTTGACTTCTGTAATGGGGTGTCTGTGGCTTTGGTAGTTGGGAGTGAACAGTTAACATGGACCAAGATAGGTAGTCCCACACGAATTTTTAGGAAAACTTGGATAAACATTTTATCTACAGACAGAGTGAGTACCATTAAAGAGCAACTGGGTTTATACAAGAACCATGGTCACATCCTCATGCTTGCATCTACAGAGTCACCTACATTTCTCTCTGGTCGTGGCCTGTGCTGGGTTCTTACCATAGTTTTTGACTAAACACATGCAGTATCATTACTGAAAAGTAGGTGTCAATGTTCCTTTCAGAAGACATCACCATTACTTTTCTTGATGTAAGAGACCTGCCCATTTCAGCAATTTGCTGGAAGAGAAAAGTTGTACCCAAACTTCTTACTGATGTTTAAAATCTTCTGCCACCACCCTGGATCTTTGGTTTATATCTATGCTTTCCAATTCATATACTACACTCTTTGCATAAGACACTCTGTTTCTGTTGTGCCCAATTATTACTTTTACTATTTTCTATAATACTTTGGGCTGAGAGGCCATAAAATTAATTATCTGTTCCCTATTGCCACCAACATCAAATTGTTACTTTAAACCATATCTTTGTCTATACCATTGGTACTCAAACTTTCCACAGTGTGTACCACCTCAGAAAATATTTGCCTCTTCACCGTAACAGCATTATGGCTGGCATTTAAATACAGTAGCTTAGACCTATTTAAACCCAGCAACAAGGGATGCACAAACCAGTGTGTTTCTTCGTGCGGTCCCAAGCCTGGAAAATGGGAGGATTACATCATGAAGGGTATCCGGTGTAAAATTTTGCCAAATCAATATGCGGACAACAATACAAATTTCCATACCGGATCGGTCGAGGCTCAGGTTAACAACGACCGCCACCAGTACTGCTAGCCAACAGGGTGCTGGCGGAAATTGGGCTACTGTTGGCTGAAGAAGGAGAAGAAGAGTGGGGAGACGTGTCCAGAGGCAGAAGGAGGAGGACGAAGGTAAAGAAAGTAGAACTGAGGGTAGGAACTTTAAATGTTGACAGTATGACTGGTAAGGGGAGAGAGTTAGCAGATATGATTGACAGAAGGAAGGTTGATATATCGTGCATGCAAGAGACTAAATGGAAGCGGAGTAAGGCCTGGTGGATCAGAGGGGATTCAAATTGTTCTATCATGGTGTGGATGGGAGGAGAAATGGAGTAGGAGTTATTCTGAAGGAACAGCATGTCAAGAGTGTTTTCAAGGTGAAAAGAGTGTCAGACAGAGTGATGATTATGAAGCTGGAAATTGGAGGTGTGATGATGAAGGTTGTTAGGGCATATGCACCCAAGTTGGGTGTACGATGGATGAGAAAAAAGATTTCTGGATGAGTTGGATGAAGTGATGGACAGTGTACCCAAGGGACAGAAAGTGGTGATTGGAGCGGATTTCAATGGACATGTTGGTGAAGAGAACAGAGCAGATGAGGAGGTGATGGGTAGGTATGGTGGCAAAGAGAGGAATCAAGAAGGTCAGACAATAGTGGATTTTGCCAAAAGGATGGACATGGTTGTGGTGAATACATATTTTAAGAAGATGGAGGAACATAGGGTGACTTACAAGAGTGGAAGAAGATGCACACAGGTGGATTACATCCTATGCAGAAGAGTCAATCTGAAGGAGACTGAAGACTGCAAAGTGGTGGCAGGGTGGTCTGTAGGATGATGTTGGAGATCAAGAAGAGGAAGAGACTGAGGGCAGAGCCAAGGATCAAATGGTGGAAGCTGAAAAAGGAGGACTGCAAGGTTGAGTTTATGGAGGTGAGACTGGCACTGGGTGGCAGTGAAGAGTCACTAGACAGCTTGGAAACTACAGCAGATGTAGTAAGGGTGACAGCAAGAAGGGTGTTTGGTGTGACATCTGGACAGAGAAAGGAGGAAAAGGAAACCTGGTGGTGGAATTGGAAAGTACAGGAGAGTATACAGAGGAAGAGGATGGTGAAGACGGAGTGGGATAGTCAGGAGAGATGCAGAAAGTAGACATGAGTACAAGGAGATAAGGCGCAAGGTGAAGAGAGAGAGGTGGTGAAGGCTAAAGAAAAGGCGTATGATGAGTTGTTGTATGAGAGGTTGAACACTAAGGAGGGAGAAAAGGACTGGTGGGCAAGAAAGAGGGACCGAGCTGGGAAAAATGAGGAGCAGGTTAGGGTGATAAAAGATAAAGATGGAAACGTACTTACAAGTGAGGAGAGTGTGTTGCGCAGATGGAAAGAGTACTTTGAGAGGCTGATGAATGAAGAGAATGAGAAAGAGAAGTGGTTGGATGATGTAGAGATAGTGAATCAGGAAGTGCAATGGATTAGCAAGGAGGAAGTAAGGACAGCTATGATGAGGATGAAAAATGAAAAGGCCATTGGTCCAAATGACATACTTGTGGAAGCACGGAGGTGTTTAGGAGAGATGGCAGTGCAGTTTTTAACCAGATTGTTTAACTCTTTTAGGCGGATGTGGACTTTTGTCGATGGGAGGGTTGAGGGTGCACTTTGACAAAAGTTGACATCCATGGGTAGATTGGAACAATCAGCTGTTGATGGCGACAAAACTCACCGTTACATTAAAGGCATTCCTCTCTGCTTGGAGGAATGTTAGGCTCATTAACTCAGCATCTAATCCTTGCGTGTGCCTGAAGTGAGTGGACTCTGATTTTTCAGAATCTGTTTATGTTGACAGTGATCAGGAGATCGAGCAAGAGAGGAGGAGCTGGCATCAGCTGATCCGGACACCAGCTGATGCCACCCCAGCTGATCGGCTGCCAGCTGGCGCCTTCGCACAGCCGATGCACCTAGGGCAAGGTTGGCGTGGGAGGAATACCCAGACATTGATCCGTGGGAGCCAAACTGGCTACGGACTCTACAAGACAGCATGGTTTGCTGTTGGACACACTACTTCAGGCTGCTCCCTCCTGATGCTGCTTTTCAGCTACTGTCAGATGAGACAAACAGGTATGCAGAGCAATTTTTGAATGCAGGGTGCACTTGCACCGCATTCTTGTTTTCAAAGTGGAAATCCACAACAAAAGATGAGATGAAGGGTGTTGAGAGATGGGACTAGACTGGTGATATAACTTCAGGGGAACATTGGTCCAAAGCGTGCTTTGTCCCTGGTGGCTTCGAACTGGTTGCCGCATGATAGGTACGTGCTGCTGCAAAGTTTTATTCACTTCTGTGATAACCAGAAGCAAATCCCAAGGGTGAGCCAGGCTATAACGCCATGTGTAAAGTTCAGCCTGCTTGACATTGTGGAACTGACATATAAACCGTTTTATCAGCCTGGCGGGATTTGTTTGTGGATGATAAAATACAAACAACGCCTTTTTCAACCAATATATGCCAGACAAGCCCACAAAGTATGGCATAAAGGATTTTACACTGGGAGAAGCAAACACTGGTTTCTGCCTGAAAGTAATCACATATACAGGAAAGTATTTCTTTCAAAGAGCGAACTGTCCTTGACAAGTCAGGTTGTGCTGGATCTGTTTCAGGGCTATGAACATTTGGGTCATGTTGTGTACATTTGGACAATTTCTATACATCATCTGAATTGTTCATGGACCTACAGAGCAGGTGAATTGGAGCTTGAGGAACAGTGAGGGTGAACAGGAGACACAGGCCTTCACAGCTGAAGTCAGACAGGCTGAAGATGAAAAGAGTGACAATCTGGTTTTCATGCAGGAGGAAAACTTGGTGGCAGTGACATGGCACAATGTCAGATGGGTGATTTGTCTCTCTACAGTACACACTAACAATATATGTGAGAAAGTTATTTGTCAAAAGAGAAACCCAGAAGGTAGGAAGCTGGACAAGCCAGTTGCACTTGAGGAGTATAACTGTAAAATGGCTGGAGTTGATCGACTGGATCAGATGCTGGGGTCATACGCTTATGGCCATAAGTCCACTAAGTGGTGCCACACTGTGTACCATCGCATGCGTGAGATTGCACTTACAAATGGCTATATATTGTTCAAGCAGGCAAACAGTGACAGCACTATGACTGCAGCAGGAGGTGGTTGATAGCTTGCTGGCAGAGTGTGTTGTAGTGCCTTTGGCAAGCGAGGGAAGGCCATCACAAAGAGCAGTGCCAGACAGGCTGACTGAAGCGCCACATTCCTGCAACATATGAGGACAAAAATACAAACCTGACTGTATTGTGTGCAGCAACAGACAAATGAAAAAAGAGGCACCAGTGCAACACGTATTGTAAGGAGTGCAATGTGGCAAGGCATGAAATTGGCTGTTTTGGCGATATCATACTTTATAGGACTTTGCTGTGTAACATGAATGTGATATGTATGTGAAATCATAAGGTACAACATGCAAGACAGGAACATTTGTCAAAAGTAAATACAAAGTATTTTTGTTGATTTGATATGTTCAGCCATTGCTTTGAAAAGAAACAAAAGAAATTAGCCCTAAAAGAGTTAACGGAATCTTGGAAAGTGAGAGGTTGTCTGAGGAGTGGAGAAGAAGTGTACTGGTGGGCGATAGTTATGGGAAAGAGTAGTGAAAGCTCAGTTAAGAAGTGAGGTGATAATTAGTGAGCAGCAGCATGGTTTCATGCCAAGAAAGAGCATTGCTGGTGACTCCTCCCACACCTTTCACTCCATTTTAGCCTCCTCCCCTCAGGGAAAAGGTACTGGAGCCTCCAGGCACGCTCCACAAGACTGTCTAACAGCTTCATCCACCAAGCTGTCGGGATGCTGAACTCTGTCACTACCTTCCCCTTGCCCCTGCCCCTGGACCATAACAAGAGTCACTATCTACCAAGTATCCTACCTCAGCTGGTATTATATAAGGACTCAATATTACATCTGCTGCTAACTGTCTGTCTTTTTGTACATCTCATAAGCTACTCTATAATGCACCTTCTCATTTTTTACTGTAATTGGCTTTTGCACTAATGACTATTGCACATTGTACACAGGTCTACTTTACAAGTTCTAATGTTATTTATCTTATATTTGTATACTTTATACTTTTTATATTTTATTGTACTATGAAGTTGAGAGAGAAACAGTATTTTTATTCTCCTGTATGTTCTCACATATAGTGAATTGACAATAAAATTCTATTTGATTTGATTTGATTTGATGTTTGCTCTGAGGGTGTTGATGGAGAAGTGAGAAGGCCAGAAGGAGTTGCATTGCGTCTTTGTAGACCTGGAGAAAGCATATGACAGGGTGACTGAGAGGAGCTGTGGTATTGTATGAGGAAGTCGGGAGTGGAGAGAAGTACATAAGAGTTGTACAGGCTATGTACGAGGGAAGTGTGACAGTGGTGAGGTCTGCGGTAGGATTGATGGAGGTGGGATATATCAGGGTTCGGCCCAGAGCCCTTTCTTATTTGCAATGGTGATGGACAGGTTGACAGGCCGAGATTAGACAGGAGTCCCCGTGGACAGTGATGTTTAGATGACATTGTGATTTGTAGCAATAGTAGGGACCATGCTGAAGAGACCCTGGAGAGGTGGAGAATTCTGCTCTAGAAGAGAGGAATGAAGGTCAGTAGAAACAAGACAGAATACATGTGTGTAGATGAGAGGGAAGTCAGTGGAATGGGTGAGGATGAGGGAGTAGAGTTGGTGAAGGTGGATGAGTTTAAATACTTGGGATCAACAGTCCAGAGTAATGGGGATGATGGAAGAGAAGAGAAAAAAGAGTACAGGCAGGGTGGTGTGGGTGGAGAAGAGTGTCAGGAGTGATTGGTGACAGACGGGTATCAGCAAGAGTGAAAGGGAAGGTCTACAGGAGGGTAGTGAGACCAACTATGTTATTTGGGTTGGAGACGGTGGCACAGGAGACAGAGCTGGAGGTGGCAGAGTTAAAGATGCTAAGATTTGAATTGGGTGTGACAAGGATCGACAGAATTAGAAATGAGAACATTAGAGGGTCAGCTCAAGTTGGACGGTTGGGGGACAAAGTCAGAGAGGTGAGATGACGTTGATTTGGACATGTGCAGAGGAGAGATGCTGAGAATAAAGAGAGAAGGGTGCTAAGGATAAAGCTGCCAGGCAAGAGGAGAAGAGGAAGGCCTGAGAGAAAGTTTATGGATGTGGTGAGAGAGGACATGCAGGTGATGGGTGTGACAGAACAAGATGGAGAGGACAGAAATAGATGGAAGAAGATGATCTGCTGTGGAAACCTCTAAGGGAGCAGCTGAAAGAAGAAGAAGAAGAAGCGTAGACCTATTTAACTATATATATATATAGTTTACACAGGAGGCAATTTTATTCCCAATATGAATAGTATTTATTATTGACTGTCATCCACAGCCACAACTGTACTTGGCTGAAACACCCATCAATTGACAATAACAACTGCACTGCCCTGAAACACTCAGTGAGATTATTGACAACTTTATTGCATTAAAACATTCACAGCAAAGGGGAATATCAACTGTACTGCATTGACAATACTGCAAATACACATGCAAGCAAGTAAGGAGAATTAACTGTACTACACTGAGGCTATAAACAACACTGCATTCAAACACACAGTAAGGAAATTAACAATAACAGCTCTGTACATACAATCAAAATAGAAATGTTAAAATTTGGTGTTTATGGACAACTTAGCCTACGTACATGCCTAATGAGAAGGGTTCACATAGTTCCGTAGACATAGTCCTGTGATGTTTCGTCAGTTGTGTTCAGCTTCAGCCTCATTTTAATCTTATAGTTTATTTTGTCATTAAAGTAGAACATTGTAATCTTCATCTTAAAATTTATAATTAATTTACTAGACTTTCTCCAACCCTATTGTAACTAAAGTATAAAGTAAAATGCTCCATTATTCTATGTGTTCCCTGACCCAGTCGTTAATTGTCACTTGCTTTTTTTTTTACCGTGTCCTGTTGGCTGTGAAGCAATCAGAATTGATGTCTGAATGCTGGCGACTAGCCTTACATTTTTCTCTCAGGTGGAGCGTTACAGCTTCTGCTGACTTCCGCCTGATACCAAAACTTTATTAAAAATATTTTTAGATGTTTTTAAGATTCGAACCGGACACGGAGACAAAAGTGAAAGAAAAAGAAGAGAGAGAAGGAAGAGATGGAGGTAAAGGGGGAAGGGGGGGTTTTCGTATAGAATAAACAATAAATGAACCAGAATCCGCTTCTAGACCTGCAGAAAGAGGGATTGGGAAACCACAAGACAAAAACATTGCTGCATCAGCTACATGAAGATATATAAAAGTAAAAATGTTTGCTGACAATCATACAGTAATTATTACTGAGGCATTTAGGGCCAACCACAACCTTAGATCATGTGCTGAAGAAGTCCAAGTCATACTTATGAAATCACCATGTGAGCACCTGTGTGCAACGCACACTTGTATGTGTAAGGTTTCTCTATAGGAGCATCCAATAGTGAGTGTGAAGGGCCACAGACCTGCCCCCAAAACGTCGGAAGATGGAGGAGTTCCAAGCCCAGAGATCCAGAGGTCACCCCAGAGCGGAGACCCCCAGGGAGGCCGTCACCAGAGAAGCCCCAACCCCCCTCGAGGCGCAGAGGATCACCCGGGGTCACAACCAGCAGCCGGCAGAGTCCGGGAGATATCAACGGCAAGCCCTCAGGCCGCCCCAGCCGCTCACCCCGAGTCGGCCAGGCCCGGAACCCAGCAGCCCGGGACCCAAGGCGACCCACCCGCCGAGGACCCAACAGAGCCCAGGGAACCAGATCCCACCAGGCAGCCACCGGGAGCGACCAGACAGATGCTTAAGGCAGGGGGAGGGTAGGCAAAGATGTTGTAGTATTGCCAGATGTCCCAGGAGAGGGGAGGAGTCCAAAACCCCACCTGACATATACAGTCACACACAAACACAGTCATACACTCCTCCCTCATGCTCTCACATACACATACAACCCAAGACTTACAAGGATGTACGCCAGACACCCATTCACACTCCCCACACACACCCTACTAACTCTGGTCCCGGTGCTCCCATACCTGAGGTACAGCCATTCCTGGACGTCAGAGTTAGCTCCGTTCGCAGGGGTAATAGTGAGCAGGCACCCCCGTCCAACGCAGAGCAAAGCAACCCACCACTCCAGACCACAGGCAGACGGCCAGCTCCCACTCCTAGCCTCCAGCCCCGGGCAGCTAACTGAGAACAGAGGTGTAATAAGACCTCTAGTCTCCCTCCGCCTGCTCTAATGTAGTGTTGGTGTGTGCTGATAAGGTGCATTTTGTGGTTGGGGATGCGGGCAGTGCCGGCACCATGTGGCCTACACCAGCTGATGCCAACACACAGCCCCACCTCCCCAAAACTCTCCGTGACTAGGTGCAGTTTAAAATTGGAAGTGGGCACCGCACTCGGAGTGAGGCTGAAATTTCCCCACGGATGCCGTTGAGTGTGCCCACTCCCAAGGCCCTAAGTGTGCATTTGTGTGGAATGTTTTTTGTGGAAGTGTTTAATGTGCAAATAAAATTGGGGGTAGGCTGCCACAGGACTGCGGAAATGGGATCCATACCTGCACCCCTTGACTTACCCACACCCCAAGGCCCTATGTGCATGTTTGTGTGATGATGTGAAGGAGCAGGAGGAGGAAATGTCTGAGGATGGGGAGGAACGGCTGAGGGGCCTGAGCCCTCCAGGGAGCCAGCTCCCCTACTGGCCCCAATAGGCACCTCCGCTCCCAAAATCCACCCGGGGCACGGAGGCCCCAGCCCATCTAGCCATGGCCCAAAGCAGCAGCATCACAGAGCCCCACGAGTCTGAGGCCACCAACCCACACCACCCCAGCAGAATATTTACTCCCATCCCCACATTTACTCAACATTCAGATTAAGTAAGACATAAGACACCCAGGTAAAGCTGGATCCTCCCTTCCCGGACATCCCCTCCCCATGGTGGAACTGCCGCACGTTCGGCCCTCTTCCGGCAGCGTACATGCCAGGACCCAATCCCCAAGGCCCCACCCATATCCCCATCCGGGGCCGGCCGCCCCCATACCCTAAGCCACCAGGCCCACACCCAGACCAGGGGCATTGCAGCCACCATCAAGACCCCCTAAGGCCCACACACAACCACCAGAAGCCCACCCCCGAGGTAACCCAAGCACCACCAGAGTCGGGCAGCAGCCCCCCAGCCCAAGACCCCCCTAGTGAACCCACCCCAGGGATCCTCCAGATACTCCAAGCTCAGACTCTCCACCACATCAACCACAGCATCCGCAGGACCATATCAATGACCCTCCATCATCGCTATGTGATGGAACCGATCAAAGGAGCCCAGAGAGATTGATTTGAAGTGGAGGCAGAGGCTGTCTCAAGTGTAATATGATCCAATAAAAGATTTCTATACTGGTTAATGCAAAGATTATCTTTGTTTTTCCAGTTTATGAGGATAGTTTTCTTAGCGATGCATATGGCAGTGAGAACCACGTGAACCAAATTTGTTTCAATCGGGACATCCTCTAGGTTCCCTAGCAAGCAAAATGAGGGGGAAGTTGGGATATCACATTTCAGACACTTTGACAGGTCTTCACATACTCTATACCAGAACTTGCTTCTTAAGCGGGTTTCTCTTATGCTGACAGGAGCACATAGGCACTGATCTCCACACAAAATACATTACATTCATGAGATTACAACTGTCTGAGCAATTTAAAATTTTAAGATGTATTCCTGATATTTTCATAATGAAATGCATTAAACCAGGTATTAAACATGTGGGGGCATGGTGGCACAGCAGTAGCAATGAGCTGGCACCATGTCCAGGGATTGTTCCTAACGTTATGTGCAATGCTTGCTGAAATGTGCGTGACCCTGGATGGAATCATTTATTACAGCAGTACTGTCTCAAATGTACCAACCGATAATTTCTTTCTTTTCATTCTTCCTTCACGTAACCAAATGCCACACAATAAGCAGCTGTAATAAATTTAAAACCAGCTGTGTTTTACAATGCAGATTCTTCACAACGTTTAAGGAACACTGAAAAATCTTCATTATACATGTTTAATTATTCCATCCATCCATCCATGCAGGATTGCGCCATTCCCAGCAAGCAGTGAGGCAGGAACAATCCCTGGAAGGAGCCACCTCATTGTAGGGTGAATATGAGCACACACATAAACTAGCAGCATCAATTTAGTATCTCCTAACATGCATGTCTTTGGAAGGAAACTGAAGCACCACTGGGAAAACATACAAACTCCAGGCAGGGGACACCTGAGATGTGACTCCCTTACTGCGAGGCAGCTTAGCGCTACCACTGAACCATGTCATTTGAACGGTTTTTAATTTTAGTTTTTGGAAGTGATGACAAATTTAATCTGTTTTCAGGCAGTGTAATTGAAATGGACAGTGAAACCAAAAGTGATTCTGGAATCTGAAAGTGATGTGTCACTCACATATGTACAGTGTGCTGTTCATAATATTCATAATAGTATTATCTTTATATATGTTTATAATATTATTATTATATATCATTATTATACTTTCTACACTTCTACACTTCTGACTTTAACTTTTAGTGTTTTGCATGTTTGTACAGTAGAAAGATGAGATTTAATACAAATGTCATTTTCAAGCCAAAAATGCAATGCTTTTTACATGTTTTTTGAGAAAAATGTAATGCTAAGGAGGTTAAGCTATTCTTTTTTACAAACATACATTTCTACCTTATTCCATAGAATTTTAACAAAGAGTCCAGAATGTTTTCATTACAACATCAAATTCTAGGAAATAAACGTAAACCTTTAATCAGCTAAGAAGTCATGCAAGTACTAACATTCTATTCCATTTCATATTTAAAAATACAAATTAATTATACTGTAACACAAGGAGTGGAAGGAAACAAAATCAATATGAATCATGCAGCAAATGCCTTTTTAACTGTGAAACATTATTTTTTATTTCAAGTATAAGATTAATTTTTGTACACTTCCTACCAAAACTTGTTGATGCCCTCCAGACTGCTGGTTCTGTTAAAAAGCACAGTATATTTTCTCTTGTGTTATTTATACACAACCCTTACTGCAAGAACATATTTCAGCAAGTTCTAAATACAAGGCAGGAACAATACCCGAACCATGGACCAGGGGCCAGTCCATCACAGATTGAGCATACATGCTTACACACACACAGACACAAGAAAATCCACACAGACACTAGCAAAACATGCAAACTCTACACAGAAAATACTCAAACTTCAACCTGGCCAGAGTTTTAAAGGAAGATGTTCAACATTTGTAATTTTATTTTTAGAAGTAAATGAGATAAATGAGAGATGTTTTCCACATTTTCCACAACTTGACACATATTCAAAATCAACTGTGATATTTTTACACAATTTAATTCAGAGCTCTGTTAATTTATACTGAAGATACAGTATGTCTAATTTTATTTTCAGCTGATTGCCTTCCGATTCAAAAGGTACCATCAACATTTAATATTATTGTATTTCAAATAAAGAAATCACTTCTATACCTCATTTCTCCACACTTAGTCGGGCATTCTCAGACTTACAACTTTTCTTTTAGCCCATTTAATCACTCACAACAGTTGCCCTCAAGCATTTGTTCTTATAAAACCACCAAAGCATAATTCTTACACCTCTCACTCTTTTCAAACTTTTCTTCTCTTTCACCCATTCTCTTGCTGCATCTTTTCTCACTTACGTGTTAAGATGTTTATACAATGCAATACAAGTTATTTTTGTATAAAACTCCCACTGCATATGTGTTAACAAGTCTCTGTTAAAATACAAGTACAGACTATAATAATTACTAAATACAGAATGGTACACATGGTGTAGTGGTGGCTCTGAGGTTAGGATCTGCACTGGCAATCGAAGGTTGCTGGTTTCAATCCCATAAATGCCGAAAGGGACTCTGCTGTTTTGGGCCCTTGATCAAGGCCCTTAACCTGCAATTGCTGAGTGCTTTGAGTAGTGAGAAACATGCTATATAAATGCAAAAGAATTATTATTATAATATACATGCAGATTTGTTAAAACACACAGAAAACAAATTATAAAACTGATTGACAAAAAAGAGGAAACTAACAATATTTTCCATAATTAATGAATGAACTATGGTGCAGTTTAAATTTGTACAAGTGAAAGTCAAAGATAAACATCCGGTCCTGGGAGACCTCAGCCAACTGACCACCTATCCTATTTGTTTGTACTTTCTTGTTCTTGTAATAATTCTTGCAGCAACATTTTGAATTAACCTGCTATATAAAGAACAATTTGAGCAGCCAGTGAACACCACATTGCAGTAGTCAGCTCTGCTAGAAGTAAATGCAGTGAACTATTTTTTCAGTTTCCTGGATATTTAGAAAACATCTTAGACTTCTAATGTTTTTAGATGGAACAAAGCTTGTTTTGGATTGTTTTGTAATTTGTGCTTTAAATGATATGCTAGTGTCAAAGTTGACATCTAGGTTGAGGGGCTGATTCAGTAAAACCAATGTTAAAGTTAAAGAAAGTAAGTAGTTAGCTATGTAACTGCCCTCACATTACATTGTTTTGTTTGTGTATTCAAGATCACTACAACTTGTTATTTTATCATTTATTGAATTTTGCTCTCTGTCATGAACACTTCTATTGAATTTAAATGATGGACCCAGGATATTTACTCTCCATTCTCCAGATGCCTGTGTCACTGCTGCATCCAACCCTTGAACATCAATGCCTACTGAACACTGAGCCCCAACTTAACTACCAAAATTCCACCGAGATATACTCTGCCACAGTTGTTCCCAGCAAATTTCCAAAAAGTAGCCTCTGTGTGTAGTGCTAGTACACAGGTCTAGAAAGACTGCACTTGAATGTCCAAGATAAGCTACAGACAGGGATGGGTAACTCCCTTACGGAAATCATCATGCTATTGGAGTAAGGACTGTAACTATAGGAAGTGTGTTGTGGCCTTCACATAAACAGGATCTCCAGGGATCTGTCTAAACTAATCTTACTCCAATCCAGTCAGCTCTCCCAATACTACCTGTGGCCAACTTAGGACCAGAAATGGGTAAACTGGCTTTAACATTTAAAAAGCTTTCAGCAATTACAAAATAGCCTTGATGTCTTCCAGGGAAAGAAAACCATAAGGAAAAAACAGTTCATTGAAATGAAAATATGTATTAAAAAAATGAGAAAAGGGCAAAAAGGAGGCAAAACGATGTGTCTAAAGGAAATCTGTGTCAAACAAGTCTTAATATACTAATCCAAAGAAGAATCCAACAAACAAAACAGAAGTAATCAAAAAACAAGACAAACCAAACAAGGAATAGAAGTGAGTACTATGACTCTAACAGATGTCAATGTTCCCTGCCTGAGCTCTCCTTCAGCTTTGACATAAAGAGAGGGGAGGGTCAGTGTGGTGATGTCAGGATGGTTCTGCTAGCACCAGCCATTAAAAAACATGGAACAGAGCTACTTTTTAAATCCAAACTACATAATTATAAACATAATAGAAAATACTTAAATAAAGGAAAGTCATGAGTCACAGTTATGAATTAATCATAGATGTCCTTTATAGCACAAGCTGGTGGATCCAGTACCTTTATCAGTTAGGATGATTTATAACACAGTTTAAAAGCATTTTTAGTTTACACCAATCAGCATAACGATAAATGGTATTATCTAATAGCATACCTATTTTTATAGTTGTTTAAAACTCCCAAAATAGTTGAACAGATTAAAAGTCTTGCATAATTATCTAGTCCAGATAAAAAAGCCTTCATAATTTTTGATGAGTTATCTAAAACAAAAGAAAAAGTTAAAATGTTGTATGATCTCATCTATTACTTCTTCCAATGTAGCACCAACTTCCATACTGGCAAAGTTTATATCAGAAGACAAGCTCTTCCTGACAAACTACACAAGTGTGCTATCACTTTCACCCCAAGTCTGATACAATTGTCTGTTGTTGCATATTCACTTATGCAAATATTTGAAAATTGTAACCTTATATCAAACCTTTTAAAAAATTTCACTGGATGGGGAGACAATCTTGTTGTGGATAAAGCTTGTGGAAGTTTGTTTGAGTCTTTTGTCAGTAGTCAAGCCTCAGCACCTGCATTCCCAAAAACAAAATCTGCTTGCTTGGTAGCTCAGCTCAGCCCAGAGAGAAAAGCGTCCCTTGACTCACGAAAATTCAAAAACAAGCAGTAAAAAGACAGGGGAATAGCTGGGCTATTATGCCAGAATAAATGGTGACCTTTAAGCTTCCTCAGGTCTAAGGTTACATATACCTAATAGCTCTAAAACTAATAATAAAGTGCATTAATCCTTAATCAAAATTCTCAGTCTCAGAAGTTCACTGAGTTCAAACCGCCCACGAAGAGGGTCATCCTTATTAATCTTCTATTATAATATGGTACCGCGGCTGTTCTGCTTGTCATTCCAGGATTTTAAATCTCTTGTAGCTCACAAACCGCTTCACATATTGACTTGAAATTTGGTACATATATACTATGTGATGTCTACTATCCGCTTTTGGGTGAGAATTTTTATCTCTCTTTTTATTTTTATGTTATTTTATTGTAGAATCAACTCGCAGCAGCCATGTAGGCACATGCGTATCGGGTCGTCAAGTTCTCATTCCCTACCACCTTGCTAATCATTCTTGAAGCTAGATTGAAGACTTAAATGCAAGCTTAAGTGAAAAATGAAAGAAAACATACTAAGTAATTGCAACACAAAACTAACTTAATCAGTTTTAATGTGAAAAGATGCTGATGTAAGAGAAGCGAAGCAGCGGTGGCTAGAGGTGGAGAAGAAAAGCTGCTCACGAAGCAGCAAGCGATCAACCTCTGAGCAAGCAAATGCTAAAACGTATGAGAGAAGAGCATGAAAAGTAGAAGTCAAGTGTATTCACTTGCACGTCATGCAATGCATGTGGTTACTGGTATATATATATAAAAGTTTTGTTTGTTTTTTTTCTACACAATAAGATATTGTGCATTTAAATTGAATGAAAACTAACGCTCACCAGCTTGTGTAGCATTTAGAAGTTTGTGTTTCTGATATTCAATTAATTTCTATGAATGGTGAAGGTGAGGAATGAAAAATTAACATCCCATGAGCCATCGGCATCCTTCTTCTGTTAGTTTTATATATCCAAGAATTTCTATACCCCACATCAAATTTTGTTCTGCTGTATTCAGTTTGGTAGGAGTAAACAGTACATGTATGGTAATGGTGTGTCTCAGAGTGGGAGACTAGTAAACAAATCCTTTAGTAATTCAAAAGAATTTTCAACCTCTGGTGTCCAAACACATTCACAATTGGTCATGTTAGTAAGTGAAGCAATGGGAGAAATAATTGAATGGATGTTTTTATAAATCTCTAATACTAATGCAAATCTTTGTACTTCTTAATACTTCCAGTTTTTCTTGTATTTGTTCCAACTGAGTTGATTTAGGTATTTGAGTAATTAATATTGAACCAATCAGGATATTTCATAACCCAGAAATAAACCCTGTCCTTATGAGTTTTTAGGAATATTTCGGGAGACATAAGGACAGAGAGATAAACATAAACTAGAAATTACCAAACCAGGCCAAAGTAAATAAAAAGGAGATCAAATAGGAAAGCACAAGCATCCAAATAGCAGGGAAAAAAACAGAAATTGAGCCCAAGGCAAAATAGGAATTCAGAACGATAAATAAACTTAGTACTTGCCTTATTATTTCTTAAAAATCAGTGTTAGATTTGTTTGTTTTGTTAGTTTTCAACTGAGGGATGTTAGTATTTAGATTTACAGCCACATTTATACAGAAATCCCAAGGCTGTCTGAAAGGCATTTTTAAAAATTTTGGTCAGAATGATGTTAATTTGGTGCTGGTGTTGATTGCAGCGTTCCAGGTTGGATCTTGGCCTGGAAAAGTTTTGGACAATTTAAATGAGAGATGAGCCTGATATTTAATTTAAGTTGAATAATTGTATCTTTGCACATATGACTTATGAATTTCTGATTGCTAATTCCACTCCTTTTCTGAGATGTTAGTAAGAATCCTTTTCCCACTGTCCTCTTGGATCTTTGAAAGGGTGGGACTGTAAAAAGGTGTTATATATTGCAGAAATCTTGTAAGCCCTCGGAGCTGATCGATATTTTTTTCGGCATGAGGAGGGAGGAAGTGAGGAAGTTGGGCGGGGTTTTGTTTAACAAAGTTTCTAACTGAGGTAGTGAAAAAAAATGTTTCTGGAAAGTTAAATTTGGACTGTAATTGTTTGTAGGATGCAAAGACGTTGTCTAACAGATCTCAAATGATTTAATCCTGAATGTTTCCAGATATTTAAAACTAATGTATTTTAGAGGGTGGAAAAATGCTTATCAAACAGAGGTTCCACAAGTAAAAGTTTCTCTGTCTTAAATATTTCCCATTGGGTTTCCCTATTCTAAAAGGTCCAATTGGGGTTTTTTTATATTGGTGATGACTTGTATTTATTGGGAAAAAGGGGTAAAAAAGGGAAATTTTTTT
>NW_024379529.1:0-52818 GCF_016835505.1 Polypterus senegalus
CCCCCCTCTGAGGTCACCTCCCTAACCATCGGGCCACTTTTAATTTGATGCCCTCTCATGGGCACCTCATCAAATGCTTCAGAAAGTCCTCAATAATCTCATCTGCTCCTCTGGTCATATCCTTTTGTTACCTTCTCATAGAATTCCAGCCTGTTAGTAAAACACGACCCCATGCTTCCTAATAACTCCTGTCCTTGTCATGTGTTGCTCAATCTTATGCTTAATAATTCCTTCCATTCATTTTCCTAGATGTTTCATTTGCTTACTGGCCTATAGTGCTCGATCTGCCCGTCCTTTCTAACGGATGATATTTTGCTTTTCCAGCCCTTTTTGCAGTGCTTCCAAAAATCTTGAAGGTTTCTAGCCGCACTCACTAGCCTCCTTAAGTTTTAGGATAAATTACGTTCCTTGTGATTTGTTTGTTTTCCCATCTTATTTAATCTCACAGCCCCTTTCCTCTACAATTTCCAAATCCCTCCCACCTTTTTAGAGTCCTGTTAATGTTCTGAGGTTTTCCACTGGTGAGCACTTCAGAACAATGTATAGGGCGTCCTGCTATTTCCTGTCTGATCTTTTAATCCTTCTTTACTATTCCTGATGCACTTGACCTCCTCCTTGACTGTTCTTTACTGTTTAAAGAATTTCAATGCGTCTTTTATCTCTCTATTCCTCTCCAACCGTCTTTAGCCTCCCTGATATCCTTCTTAATGGTTTTAAACCTTTTTATTATACCAGGACTTGTGTCTGTGCAGCTGTGTGGGGTTTTGACCCTGCACGCCCCCATGGTCACGGCTCTTGAGTTGATATTGAAACCTTGATTCTGCAGGGTTTGCTTGTTACAGAAAACTACTAGAATTACAGCTGAATGTCCAATAAACCAACTAGTGCAGTTAATAAAATTGGAACCCTTTGATCTAACTTTATCTAAACCTTAGTTTGTCCGTCAGTGACAGCAGAGACAGTATACAGACACGGACAAAAATGTGGGACCCCACCTCTGAAAACAAGAAGACCCTAATTGACTCTGACATAACGGCCATCGGTGCCATCATTGTGTCGAATTTGTATTTAACAAAACCCCAACGTCATAAGAGTGTTGTTTCAGAAGAGCGCTCACCAATAACACAAATAAAGGGCTGGACCCTTACCTGATATTATGTCCACCATCTTTAGAGTTGCAGTCCTGCACACCAGCGCCCCGGGCCCTCTGAGACGTCTGTCACCTGACCACTGGGCGTCTGACCGACAGGAATTTGCCAGGCTGAAACGGTAGAGCACTTTAAAAAACTGATAAAAACCCGTTATTTGAACATGGCTTTCTCATCACTCCTGATACTCTGGATATGCATTTAATTATCATTGTCGTTCCTGGCTCCACACTCTTACTAACCCCTACTCTTTCCGGTTGTCTGTTATGGTGATCTGCACCCTCACCACCCGATCAAAGCACCGCAGCTCCTACATTGATGGACTTGAAGGCCGAGGCCCATGACATCATCATCATCATCATCTCATTTTTCCACCTAAAAACCATGAGGGCTGATTGAGATCATTGATGTGGGAGGGCGGGTGGTCTCGTGGCCTTGGAACCCCTGCAGATTTTTTTTTTTCTCCCCCCCCTCTGGGGGTTTTTTGTTTTGACTTTATTTGGTTTTTTTGTTACTTAGTTTTGTCAACTTTTTTTTATATTTCTGTTTTTTCTTTCTTCATCTGATGCAGTCATTTCCTCCAGCCACACATTTTTTTTCACTGTCTTCAAATCAAGCTTTGTTAAACAGGACCTGCCTGATTTTCCTCACCTCCCACCCATCTTTTTGCTGAAAAAAAATATCGATCAGTCATTATATATCTGTAATATATAAACCATTTTCAGTCCCCCCCTTTCAAAGATCCGAAGACACGGGGAAAAAAGATCTCTCACTCAACCCAGAAAAGGAGGAAGGTAGCAAGAGAGAATTCACTCGAGTCCATATGCAAGTTATACAATTATATCAAAAGCACATGTCTCATTTCAAACTGTCCAAAATGTTTCCAGGGAGATCCAACTCGAACGTTGCAATCGAGCTCCAGCCTCACTGGGTCACATGTTTGGGGCCACATGCCCCCAAATTTAAAATCATTCGGGACCAACGCTTTAAACGCCTCCTCAGACAGCCTTGGGGTCCCAATCCTCCTAGTGGGAAGGACAACAAACTGTGAGGGCCCTTTTAAACTACACTATTGGCGTTAGACTTGTCTGCACAACTGGTAGAACTTAACTCTCCTATTCTAAGTCAGTGGGTAGCTGATGTTTTATATTTTTTGAAATTGGAAAAATCAAATTCTATTTCAGGGTCTGTGCAAAATGTTTTAAAAAACTGGGAGGATCTGACCAGAATATTTTAGAATAAACTTTTAAAAATGAGAAGTTTCCCCATTTTTTTCTCCATTATCTTATCATATTAATTTGACTATTTTTATTACTTATTTATTTCTTATCTCCTTCTCAGGGTGGGGTGATTTGTTTTCAATCTTATTTTTATAAAATTGATCATTAAAGGAAACGTTTTAATAAATTTAAAAACCAAATCTTTTGGCCCTGAACCGTCCCCCAAAATGTGTGATCTAATAGGACAGGGCGGCTCTGATTACATTTATTCAGACCTTCCTCTCTCCTCTATGTAGACACGTCATACAATACAATACAATACAATCATTTTATTTTAGTAAAGCCCAAAATCAAAACAGGAAGTGCCGAATGGACTTTAACAGCCCGCCTCTTGACAGCCCCCAGCCTTGACTCTAAAGACAAAGAAAACTCCCAAAAAAACCTTGTAGGAAAATAGAAACTTTGGGAAAGGCAGTTCAAAGAGAGACCCTTCCAGGTAGGTTGGCCGGCAGTGGGGTCAAAAGAAGGGGTCAATACAATACAATACAATAAAACTCCCAAGTCCTACCTGTAGATGTACGCTTGTCCATGATGCTTAGCGATCATTAAATTCAAAGAACCACTTGCATTGAAAGAAAAAAGACAAAATGGAGCTATGATGGAAAGTGCATGAATGGCCTGACTGGAAGCAAATGATGCCCGTGTTAAACCGGACAACTTACTTTACTGCTGTGTTCATTTTCTTATTGTTTTGTGCTCTCCTGCACCTTTATTGCGGTTTGTGAGGCCAGCACATCATGAATATGTTCATATTTTCTATTTGGTTCTTCTTATTTTTACTATTATGGCTGCCATTTTGTTTGGTTTGGGGCCCGAAGTCATTTTGTACTTCAGGTGCTAAAACTGGTCTGACGTTACGGTAGTCGTGACCTTTTGGAGTTAAAAGTCCCCTTGAATGCTCCGAACTTAGTGAAGCCAAATTTAAAATGTTTAACTTTCTATAGGGAAAGTATTGTATTGTCCAAAAATTCGACCTCGAGATTTTAATGAATCTTGACATTTTAGACCACCCTCAGTCCAAAAATACCATTTTTGGAATTATGTCTGTGTGCCTGTCTGTGTGGTATGTAAACTTGAGTTCGCTTTCACTTAGGTGCCAAATTTTGATCAAGTAAGTGGAACCTCGTTTGAGTAACTTGGTTTTAGTGTTTTGCAAGACTAGCAAATTTTTAATAAATTTTGACTTGATAAATGAGCGATTCTGAATACGAGTAGTATGGATACACTTTGTCTGTTGAGGTCATGTGATCAAACTGAGCTGATGGTTCTCTCTCCTCCGCCTGTTCGTCTGCTTTCTTCTCCTCTCCCCACACCTCTCTCCTCTCTCTCTCTCCCCTCTCCTCCTTATCCTCCCCTCCGCCGCCTCTCTCTCTCCCTTATCTCTCCGATGTCTTGCAACTATCAGTCTTGGATACACTTGGTCTGCTGAGCTGTGATCCAACTGAGCTGATGGTTCTTCTCTCTCTCTCCTCACTCCCTTTTCTTCCGCCGCTCGCAGCGCATTTCTTTATCTCCGCGCCCACGCTTCTCCTTATCTTCCCCCGCCGAGTCTCTCCCTTTTCTTCTTGTAGCCTGCCTCTTTTCTCGCCTGCCACATGCCCTCTTCCTTATCTCGCCGCCAGGGCTTCTTTCCCTTTTCTCGGCCCCGCGCCTTTCTCCTTATCTCGTCGCCTGTTTCTCTCCTTATCCCGCTGTTTTTTCTCTTATCTTGCTCACCGCCACCCGCCCCTATCTCTTATCTCACTTGCTGCCTCTCTCTCCTTATCTGTTGCCGCTTCTCTTCTTCCTCTTTATCTTTTTGCCGCCGGCCCTCTCCTTATTCCTGCACTCCCTCTCTCTCTCTCTCTGTAGCAAAGCTCCTATTCTCCGCCGGTCTGTGTGCCTACCATATAGTCAAATCCCTATACGTTTGCTCGATTTGCTTGTGGTGAAAACGGTCGTAAGTAATTCCCATCTTGCCCCAAAACACAAGCTCAGAGTACTTAACAACCTTTATTCAGCTTGAAAACAACAGCGTGTTATTTATTGAGGGATCTTTATAATGTCCTTTTAACACCAACGTGCTGGCGATTACATCTTTTGATGGCCCTTTACAGAGAATCTACAGCCCGGGAGATTGATTCTTTGAGCGCTTTCCGTCATCCCGAGGGAATCCAATGAGTTTAAACTACACCAGCCATGATTCTTTAAAGGTAAAAGCAGTTAATTTGTTTTATTATTTTACTTTATATTTTTTATTAATCATTTTTTTATGAATAGTTTTGGGTTCTGGAACCAATCCTCTGAGTTTCCATTACTTTGGGGAAATTCGCTTTGATATATTGTGTTTTGGGTTGTGATCATGTTTCGAAATCGCCGCAAACCCGGGGTTCCACTGTATAGGTACAAAGCGAGGTTTCAATCAACTTTTGGGCAATCTCCGCTAACCAGAAGTGGTACTTTTTCCTTTATGCAGAGTCCCGATTTATTCAACATTACTTTAAATAATAATTGTTCAATATATTACTAACTTGGTTTGATGTTCTGCGGTGGGCTGGCGCCCTGCCTGGGGTTTTTTTCCTGCCTTGCACCCTGTGCTGGCTGGGATTGGCTCCAGCAGACCCCAGTACTGCAGTTAGGGGTATAGAGGGTTGGTAATGGATGGATGGATGATGGATTTAAAGGGGGATGGTCCTTAACTCTTTAGGGTGGGTGTCGATTTTGTCAAAATTCAGGGGGTTTGAGGTCTGTAATCAGTTGTAAACGTGGCAAAACTCGCCTTTTGTTTTTTGTTTGACTCTCTTTGCTAGAAGGAAAGACATGTGAGACTTGCCCAGACACCACCAGTCGGAAACCACATCTTTATAAAACTGCACACGTTATTAAACAGAATTAAACACAGGATTACAGTCCCAAGCACAAACACAGTCATTAGGGCCACGCCTCTTCTCCGGGCTTTATCAAAGTCCCTGGCCCCCTTCCTCTCCTTATGGGAAACCATCCTGCTCTCTTCTCCTGGGTCCCCTCTTTAAACCAGGGCGGTTGCCCTCCTGGCCCGGGAAACTATACATACCCCTTTTTGTCCTTCCAGGCATCCCGCCGGTAAGGGCCCCAGCAAACTGCCCAACGGTTTGGTTGATCTGACCCCGATACCTGCACATGCATGAGAAGAAGAGCAACAACCCTGAAAAGGCATCAACATCTGGCGATACTCCAAAATAACGCAAAGGAAAATACTCTGTGGACGGGGCATATTGCTTGTTGAATCGGACTTGACTTGCTGGGGTCTGATTTGATGCAAGGGTCTGGAGTCCTTCTGTGATGATATGACGGATTCCAAATATCTGCTAGTCCACCTATCTTGATTATCATGCAAACTTCACCAGCTGGGTTATCTTGTATTCCATAAATCATTTAAGTTAGGTCCATAAATATTTGGGCAGAGACAACTCTTTCTTTACTTGTTCTGTTCATCACCACAATGAATTTTAAATGAAACAACTCCGATGACGTTGAAGTGCAGACTTTCAGATTTAATTCAGTGGGTTGAAGAAAACGATTGCATAAAAATGTGAGGCAACTAAAGTATTTTATGAAAAAACCTTCATTTCAGGGGGTCAAAGTAATTGGGCAAATAAAAAAACTGGTAATAAAATGTTCATTTCTAATACTTGGTTAAACCTTTTCTGGCAAAACATGAAGGCTTGAACTCGTGGACATCACCAGATGCTGGGTGTCCTCCCCTTTTAATGCTCTGCCAGGCCTTTACTTTCAGTTGCGGTTTGTTTGAGGGCCTTTCTGTCTGAAGTTTGGTCTTCAACAAGTGAAATGTCTGCTCAGTTGGGTGAAGATCAGGTGACTGACTTGGCCATTCAAGAATTTTCCACTTCTTTGCTTTAATAAACTCCTGGGTTGCTTTGGCTGTATGTTTTGGGTCATTGTCCATCTGTATCAGTGAACGCCTGCTCGCCAATCGATTTGACGTTTTTAGCTGGATTGAGCAGACAGTACGTCTCTGAACACCCAGAATTCATTCGGCTGCTTCTGTCCTGTGTCTCCTCAATAAACACGAGTGTCCCAGTGCCACTGCAGGCAGCACGCAACGCCTGACTCCACCGTGTTTACAGACTTTGGATGATGAGCTGCTCCACGCCTTCTATATCCTTTTTTCTTGCCTTCATCATTCTGGTAGAGGTTGATCTCGGTCTCATCTGTCCACAGAATGTTCTTCCAGAACTCTGCTGGCTTTTTTAGATGTTCTTTAGCAAAGTCCAATCTAGCCTTTCTATTTTTGAGGCTTATGAGTGGCTCACACCTTGCAGTGCACCCTCTGTATTTACTGTCCTGCAGTCTTCTCTTTATGGTAGACTTGGATATCGATACGCCGACCAAGCCCCAGAGTGTTGTTCACTTGGTATGCTGTTGTCAAGGGTTTCTCTTCATCATGTGGAAGTGATTCTGCGATCATCCACCACTGTTGTCTTCCTCCGTGGACGCCCAGGTCGCTTTTAGCTGCTTGACTTCACCAGTGCTTGCTTTCTCAGGATGTACCAAACTGGAGATTTTGCCACTCGCAATATTGTAGCAATTTCTCGGATGGGTTTTTTCTGTTTTTGCAGCTTAAGGATGTCTGCTGTCACCTGCATGGAGAGCCTCCTTTGACCGCATGTTGTCTGTTCACTGCGTAAAATCTTCCACATGCAAGCACCACACCCTCAGATCAACTCCAGGCCTTTTATCTGCTTAATCGATAAGACATAACGATAGACTTGAACACACCTGACCATGAAATAGCCTTTGAGTCGATTGTCCGATTACTTTTGAGCCCCTGACATGAAGGTATTGTGTTCATAAAATACTTTAGTTGCCTCACATTTTTATGCAATCGTTTTGTTCAACCAACTGAATTAAAGCTGAAAGTCTGCACTTCAACTGCATCTGAGTTGTTTCATTTAAAATTCATTGTGGTGATGTACAGAACCAAAATGAAAAAAGAGTTGTCTCTGTCCAAATATTTATGGACCTAACTGTATATTAAAAATAGCAGTCGCCCCAGCACTGCCCCCTGCTGGTCACCACTCTCAACATCACCCAATTCTGATGAGGTTCACCCTACACCATCACCCTCTGCTTCCTGTGTCTGAGCCAATTCTGCACCCATCTGAAAACCTCACCCTGAACTGCCACTTCTTTTAACTTGATGCCCACCCTCTCATGTGGCACCTCATGAAATGCTTTCTGAAAGTCCACATCACTAATATCATAAGCTCCACTTTGATTGTATGCTTTTGTTGCCTCCTCATAGAATTCCAGCCTGTTAGTAAAACACAACCTCCCTCTTCTGACCCCACTCTGACTGCTCCTAATAACTCCTGTCCTTGTCATGTGTTGCTCCATCTTATCCTTAATAATTCCTTCCATTAATTTTCCTGAGATGTTTCATGTTACTGGCCTATAGTTGCTTGGATCTGCCCTGTCACCCTTTTTACATAATGGGATGATATTCGCCATTTTCCACTCCTTCGGAATCTCTCCAGTGCGCAGTGACTTCCTAAAAATACGTGTCAAAACCTTACCATTACCTGATATATGTCAAAAGTATTGCAGGCTGCAGTTAGACCCATCACAGCTGTATACTAATGCCTCCTGTTCTCCTTCTGCATAACGAAACATTGACAGCCACTCCATTTCTGACGTCACTCACTTCCGTGTTTGCCCACCTGGACCTTCCTGTTCCTGCCACTTGAACTCACAACCTGAAAATTGGCCATCTTGGAGCGTCTGAGAAGATGTTTCTGCAATTACTGCCTGATCTTCTTTGCTTTAAGCCTTTCATTTACTCAGGGTCACCGGGGTGGTGTCCCAACTCTTTGTTTGTGTCCTGTTTTACAGTAGGTGTTCATAAGTTGAGTGAAGAAAGAGATAAAGAGAAGACACAGATGGACGCTCATCAGCACAGCAAGCCGTTAAAAGAGCCTCTGTCTGTTGATAGTAGATTACGTGGTCAGAGAGAAGCAGAGCAGAGTGACACTTGATGCCATCATGTCATGAATAGTGTAGACTGGAAATTGTAGAGGCGTTAGAGCTCAGACAAGGTGTTCATCAAAGAGGTTTCAATAAAACTGTGGACACTTATGGTTATTTGTGGCTCGATTTAAATATAAATATATGCTGGGTCTCAAAAGACCCTAAGTATGTGGTAGCGTTTGTTGAAAGTCCGAGATACACACGGGCTAAAGAGGTAAATGGCTCAGCACCAAAGAAGCCTTGAACAGAATTAATGAAGACTCCGTGTCTCCTGCTTTCACTGAGATCTGGGAGAAGCACCTCTGGTGGTGACAACTGGTGGCGCGCACACCAAATCGAGATGTCTACTCAGACCTTCCAAAGAAACATTCACTACACGTTTTCATCGACTGGGTCTGCCTAGCCAATTGACCACAGATATCATTTGACCATTCAGAGTGGTCTTTAACACTGGAATTCCTGAAGAGTTCACCTCCTGCTATAGCACGCTTTATTTGGAAACCGTAGCAGTGTCAGATCGGGTAAATGTGAACGTGACTGAGAGAATAAAATTGAATAAATAAACTTTACAAAAGACAGTGGAACCTTGGGTCATGAACATCTCTGAACAAATATAAATGGTTACGGACCAAAAAGTTTGCCAAACTTCTGCATCTGTTCACGACCACACATCGGGTGATGAACAAGCCAGTTTCCCTTCCCTTCCAGTTCGTATGCATCAATGATTTACACACGTGTTCAGTCTCTCCCTGTACTGTACATTGTTCTCGGTGCATCATGCAGAGGGACTCTCCCTCAAAACTGTAACCTCCTCTCAACCCAGCTTCCTCCTGTGGTATAGCAGGTCCACAGCTCCCATCAAAAAGGCCAGTTTTAATAAATAATCACCGCACTTCGCGGCTTAGTGAGGGGCGAGGGGGTGTGTGGCGAAGAGGTTCCTGAGGAGTTCGTGAGGTGGCGCGCCTCACCTAAGTGCACAGGTGAGAGACGGTCTGCATCTGTAATTGTTCCCAGGAGCTGCTGATTGCCACGACTACTCACGTCCTCTTCATAAATAGAAGCGCGAGTCAGCTAAAGGGAAAATGAAGAGAACAGGAAAGAACTGGAGGTTGCAGGAGAAGGCAGGAAGCAGGAGGAGAAAGCTGGTGTGAGTGAGAGGGAGAGAGCAAGAGAGAGAGAGAAAGATAGAGAGAGAGAGAGAGAGAGAGAGAGAGAGAGAGAGAGAAAGCGAGCGCGAGAGAGAGGAGAGCGAGAGAGAGCAAGAGAGAGAGAGAGAAAGTGAGCAGCTGAGCAGGCAGCCTGGGTGTTTGTCTCAGTGTTATTCAATGTTTTTACATTTAGTTTACTATTACACTGACCATTCTATGGTATAATTTACTCATTTGTGTGCTTAAAAATCTTTAAACAATATATTTAATACAGTTCTTAGATCTGAATGGATTAATTGTATTTACATACAATCCTATGGGAGAAATTACTTCGGGTCACGACCAAATCGGTTTACAACCAGAGTTTTGACAGACTAAAGTCATGTGACCTTTTCATCTTAATGAATTTACAGCGGCTTTACAGACTCAAATCAAATGTATGTTTTATTGTATAATAGTAAGAATAAGAGCAGCAGACGTTGAATCGAACCAAACCTTTGATTACCAATCACAGATCTTACCTAACAAAGCTGTCAATGTTGTACCTTAAACTGATTTCTTTTTCTAGGTTACACTTTGAATAAAAGTGCTTGTTTTGCTATACGTGTACTTTTTGGAAAGTCGTTTATTTGATATCTGGACTTCAGCCTTTACATCGTATACACTTCATGTGTACATTTTGTCAATTATTACTAAAATATGAAAACGTTTCTTTTAGTTATGTGTTCAACGATTCCTGCCTTGCATTTCATCCTACAATTTACACGATAGTTGTGGACACAGAGCACAATGAAATGTATGCATTCCAAATAGCGAGATATTATTTACTTTCTACAACTCCAGGCACCTCACATGCAGATAAGGAGACTTGGCTTGAGCTCTGAGAACTTTTTGCCTGAGATGAACTCCGGCGGTGATTTGGGACAGCAGGCTGCTTACTGCTTGTTGTGATCGACGCATTTACAACACAAAAGACGCTGACAGAGAGGCGTGAAGGGATTTAAGGTGGGTCGGGATTACGAGTTTTTCATATGCTTCAGGGATTCTAGTGTTAAGTTATGGCTCTAATCAATGTTGATCACTGGCACAAGGCAGTGAGGTATACAACCCTGGGAGTCTGTATTATTATGGATGGTCTATGATCAGTTGACCTCCTCTATTCAGGAGGAAATGCATTGGAGAGAACATGCAATTCCATCCAGGTAGAGCCCACCTTCTTGGTGTAAAGTTAGCTCAGGCTCTTTGCAAAATATGGGTGGTTCTGGAGAAGCAAGCATAAATTATGTCAACAATGGAAAAACAAGAAGTAGAAGAAATTACCTCATGAGGCGATTTACTCTGAACACGGGTAGAAAGTCCAAACTTGATATACAGCACATCAAAAGGCAGTAGGCTACAAAAGTCCCTCTGAAAGACAATAAGAGAGAGAGCTTTGAAACAAATGAATCGATCCACTGAGCAGAGACAGTCGAGAGGGACAAGAACATACCCGAAATCTCAATCGAGCTCCGTGTTGGCCTTCATATCCTTTGTGTCAGACTCGTAAAAGAAGTGGAAATGGAATCATCTCCGTCTCTTTCTTTCTCGCTAGCTGCTTTCACACAAGACAGAATCAGGTTTACATGGCACCGGAAACCGATTCATTCAGTTCATTGGGATGTGGAGGACAAGGCCTACAGTGCCTGTAAAAAGAATTCACCCTCTTCAAAGTTTTCATATTTAATTTATACAACATTGAACTCCAGTGGATGTATTGCAACATTTTTGACACTGGTCAACATAAAGAATCTCTTTAATGTTAGAGTTAATATAGATCTCTGCAAAATGGTCTAAATGAATCCACCTTAATAAAATGATGTGTCTGAGTATCTGTGTGTCCGCCAGTTTGCTGTGTCTCTGTCATTCCAACAGATGGTGCATCACAAAATTGTAGTGGCAAAAAGTATGTAGCGAATATCGATCGGATGAATCAGTTAGCTTGAAAGGTGAAATCTCTATAACAATGGGATGCCAATCAGGTTTGAGTGAGGCATCCTGTGTCATTTAAAAGAACAGGATCTATCAAAGTCTGCTCTTCACAACACACCACCAGGAGTGGTCGACCAACAAAGATCACTCCAAGAGCAAGGCACATGTGTAATAGTCAGCGAGGTCACAAAGGACCCCAACTGAAGGCCTTTCTCACATTGGCTAATGTTCATGTTCATGAGTCCACCATCAGGAGAACACTGAAGAACAATGGTGTGCATGGCAGGGTTACAAGGAGAAAGCCACGCTCTCCAAAAACATTGCTGCTTGTCTGCAGTTTGCTAAAGATCACGTGGACAAACCAGAGGCTATTGGAAGAATGTTTTGTGGACGGATGAGACCAAATAGAACTTTTGGTTTAAAAAAAGCGCTTATGTTTGGAGAAAGGAAAACACTGCATTCCAGCATAAGAACCTCATCCATCTGTGAAACATGGTGGTGTTGGTATCGTGGTTTGGGCCTGTTTTACTGCATCTGGGCCAGGACGGCTTGCCTTCATTGATGGAACAATGAATTCTGAATGATATCAAAGAATTCTAAAGGAAAATGTCAGGCATCTGTCCATGAACTGAATCTCAAGAGAAGGTGGGTCGAGCAAGACAACGACCCTAAGCACACAAGTCGTTCTACTAAAGAATGGCTGAAGAAGAATAAAGTGAATGTTCTGGAATGGCCAAGTCAAAGTCCTGACCTTAATCCAATGAAATGTTGTGAAGGACCTGAAGTGAGCAGTTCATGGAGGAAACCCACCAACATCCCAGAGTTGAAGCTTTGTTCTGTACAGGAGGAATGGGTGAAAATTCCTCTAAGCCGGTGTGCAGGAATGAGCAGAAGTTACCGGAAACGTTTAGTTGAGTTATTGGGGGGTCACAGCAGATACTGAAAGCAAAGGTTCAAACTTTTGCCACTCACAAATATGTAATATTCGATCATTTTCCTCAATAAATAAATGACCAAGTATAATATTTATGTCTCATTTGTTTAACTGGTTTCTCTTTATCTACTGTTAGGACTTGAGTGAAAATCTGATGATGTTTGAGGTCATATTTATGTAGAAATATAGAAAATTCTAAAGGGTTCACAAACTTTCAAGCACAACTTTACATTGTTTGTATGAAAATGTGCTCTAGAAATAAATGTTGTTGTTGTTGGACTTGAGAAAGCCAATAAAGGTGTCATCTTGCTCGATTTCTTACAGGCACTTTATTTGTAATACATGGACCCATACGCTGAAGACAGTAAGCTGCCCTGGATGGCACATTGGGACACACTTGAAGAGCACTTCACTGAATGTGTACGTCTTTGGGATGAACCACGAGATGGGACCACCCTAAGAAAACTCCATGAGGAGAACATGCGGATTCCATACAGCGACTGGTTTGGGACAACTTGGGAGACAGGAATTTGAATACACGGAATTCTCTGAACTGTGTGACATGTGAAGAGCCACTCAACACCAACTCCAATCTGCTGTGTTGTATCAGAAAACAAACATATTGCTATTTGCTCACTTGCATTGGGAAGTGGGACTTGTGGCGCCCATTGGCTGAAGTACAGAAAGTTCCCAGGTCCCATATACCATCTGTGGCTTTAATAGTCACAGTTCAAAGGGGACGGTGCTCATCATGAAATCCTGGCCGAGTCTAAAACAGACTGAACTGAGTTGGTGGCATTGTGTTAGCCCCCTGCTCAAATGCTAGTCTAGATACTAGGTGGTCTCTGTACATTCCTTACATGTTACTATGAGATTATTTTTTCCTGTTTTGTGATTTAACATTAGAATCCCTGAAGCCTACTGAAAATTCGTAATCCTAGCCACCTTAAATTCCTCAGCACCTTCCATCAGCGCCTTTTTGTTATGCCAATGTTTGATCAGCACAAGCAGCAAGCAGCTTGATGGTTTTTTTTGTAGGCTTCCAGTGTTAAGTCTTAGTGATTCCTTTAAATCTGACCCAGTGTGGAGGAATAGTAAGTATCACATCCTATCCAAATTAGGATACTGACCTCCCCATGGGTATAGGCTCCTTTTCTAATCCTGCTTATCCTGGTCTCAGTTGTGGGGGCATCAGCGTGAACAACAATGTCCAGATGTCCCTTTTCCTCACCACTCATCCAATCCTCCTGGGATACAGAGGTGTTCCAGAAGAGATGTAATCTCTCCAGAATATCCAGGGTCTCCCAGAGGTCTCCCCGCTGGACAACTAACATCTCCCAGTGAGGCATCCTAATCAGAAACCAGACCACCTCAACTGATTCCTTTGATGAGGAGGAGTGAGCGCAGCAGCATCCTACTTGGAGCTCCTCCTGGAAGTCTGCACTCCTCGCCTTATCTCAATAGCTGAGCCCAGACACCCTCCAAAGAAAACTAATATCTGCCACTTGTGATCTTGTTCTGTCACCACCTAGAGCTCATGGCCATCAGTAATGGCAAGGGATGAGAGATCAACCAGTAAATCAAGCATTTGCCCTTCAGGTCAGCTCTTTCTTCACCACACTGACTGGTGCAATGTCTGCTAATGACTGTAGTACCTGCTTATCCTGGTCTGGGTCGTGGGGGCATCAGCCTGAACAACAATGTCCAGATGTCCCTTTTCCTCACCACCTCATCCAATTCCTCCTGGGATACAGAGGTGCTCTCAGAGAAGTCGTGAGATGTAATCTGTCCAGAATATCCAGGGTCTCCCCAGAGGTCTCCCCGGTTGACAAAACTGAAAATCTCCCTCAGTAGGCATCTTAATCAGAGCCAGAACCAACTCAACTGACTCCTTTTGATGAGGAGGAGTGGAGCAGCAGCATCTCTACTTGGAGCTCCTCCTGGACATTTGCACTCCTCGCCCTATCTCAATGACTGAGCCCATACACCCTCCAAAGAAAAGTAATATCTGCCACTTGTGATCTTGTTTGTTCTATCACCACCTAGAGCTCATGGCCATCTGTAATGGAAGGGATGAAGATCAACCAGTGAATCATGAGCTTTGCCCTTCAGGTCAGCTCTTTCTTCACCACAACTGACTGGTGCAATGTCTGCATGACTGTAGTAGCTGCTCTGTCGATCTCTCACTCCCTTCTTCCTTCACTCAGTGAATGAGATCCTTGTACCTAAACTCTGCCATTTGAGGAGGAACTTCATCCCCGAATTGCAGAAGGTTCTCCACCCTTTCCTGCCTGAAAAGTACAACCTCAGACTTGGAGTTGCTGATCCTCAACTGCCGCTCACACTCTTCCCCACCGCGACTCTGAATTTGACAAGTAAAGCACAGAAACTGAATAAATGAGTGGGAACGTTAAAGATCAGCCCATGAGACTTATCTGTCCTGTTTATGATGCTTACTGAAGAATTTGAGAAGACTTACAATGATGTCTCCACCTCTGATGAACTGCAAGCGGCTGAAACACCAAGCATGTCCACCAGGTAGACAACATCGAACAGGTAATCAAAAAAGAGCCAATAGATGGTGTTCTGGGGCGGGTTAAAGGAAACCCACCTCATCAAAAAAAAACCAAACAGTTCCATTTGGGGAAGCTATGGTCCCCAGGAACAGCCAGATGATGTACCCGATCTTGGGGAGCAAAAGAAAAAATGAAAACCCTGTTAGATGAACATTTAATTTTTTTTCCCATCCTGGTAATGCAAAAATGGGACTCTGGAAAATTTTTGGAAAAACACAACTTTGATCTGAATGGCATATAAATGCATAAGGTAAGAAGTGGGGGGGTAACTAAGATCCCCAATGATCCCTTCCCAGAAGGCTAAAAAAATCCAAAGCACAAAATACTTACTTAAAAACAAAAATATATTTTGTAAATTACACAAGAAAAAATAAGAAATACTACAAAAAAGAAAATTTTGACTCCAGAAAAAAGGTTTTTGTATTTTTCTGTATACCTGTATGTTTTCCCCTTTTTCTATCCCCTTAAAAAAGGGTAAGTGTTTCCGTGTTTTCTGTCGATGTGACAGCCCGGGTTTTTGCTCATTTCTTTAAAAAGCAAGGGCAATACACTTTCCCCTATCTTCAAAAATTTAATTCATCCGACTTTGCATTCGGTTCTCTTTTCTTTGTTTGGGAGGTCAGCTGTTTTACTTTTCAATATGGGGCTGAAATATTTGTTTCCCGGGGGGCTTTGGGGAAGGGGTGGCTTCCCCTAAAGTTGGGAGACCTTTTTTCTCCCCACAGTCCAAAGAAAAACGGGTTTAGGTGAAATTGGGACCCCTAAATTGCCCCAGGTGTGCTTGGTGGGGGGGGTGTGTGTTGAACCCAATTTCGCGATAAAATATTGGCCCGAAAAAATCCCCATCAAAATGTTCCAAAAACCCAAAAAAGTTTCATTAAATATGAATTACTGTTTAAAGATATATAATAATGTTTATTTTAAATTTAATATTATAAAACCCGGCATGCCATCAGCCCGGCATGAAAGATACCCTTTAAAATAAACCCTGCATTTTGTAGGGAAAATTTTCAGCAAGGGCATCCCACTTCCCCGCCCTTCTCGCATTTTTTCCGTGGCATTTTGTCGGCGCATTTGTCGAAAACCAGTTAGCGGGGTTTTTGGGCTTTATTTTCCGTCAGGGTTTTGGGAAAAAAGGGGGGCCTATGTGACCCTTTTTTGGGGGGAAACCCTGCCCTGTGGTTGGGGTGGCACCCCGCCCCGGGTTTTTTTTCTGCCCCAAGCCCGGAAGGTTTGGGGTTGGCTCCAGCAGACCCGTGACCCCGTGTTGGGATAGGAAAGGGGTAGATAATGATGACTTTTAAACTAGAAATCTATTTAACAAATTTCTTTGTTTTGGGGTTATGTTTAATAAACAACCTTAAAAAGAATAAAGGGGTAAATGTGAAACGCACTTTACTTACAGTTGAGCTAACATAAGATTTTTGTTGTAATCATATTAGTGATTAAAACAATTTTAACAAAAAACATTTATCTAAAAATGGGAGTAAAATGTTAAAAAATAATTAGAAAGTTTTAAATTTTGAAACTTAAATTTCATTGTTATTTTTTGCCTTTAAATGCCCATAAAGGATAATACAGTGGGATGAAAGTTTGGGAACCCTTTTTAAATAGTTTTATTTTCCCCAAAATTTTATTGACAAAAAAATGTCAGTTAAATTATACAAAAAAAGGAAACCCCTCACTCCTCACCACCACCACTCACACACTTATTTCGTGGTATACGCCATTGTCGGCCCATATTAATTTTCCAAACGCACTAATTCTCCAATTTCCCCTTTAGGTAGAAGGCTAAATTTTTGGGGGCTCTTTCCCTTACAGTTTTAAAAAAAAATTAAAAGGGTTTCTTTTTTGAAATTCTACGTAACGGCAACGTCAACAATGTGCCATGTTGAACTCTTTATTTAATCTTCAAAATTTGGTGGTGGTTTCCCTTAGCAACCCCAAACCAATTACGTTATTTGTTGTATGCGCCACTGTCACCCCATATTAAATTTTTCCCCAACATCACTGATTCCCCAATTTCCGGGGTAAGGTAGAAGGCTAAATTTCAAGGCTCATTCCACAGCCCAAAAGTTGCAGGTTTCATTTCGAAATTTACGCTTAAGGGTCTAAGGTCCAACGCGCCATGTTGAACTTTTTTTTGGGGTCCATTTTTAAAATTTTGGGCCCCACTAACTAAAACCCAAATTTACATATTATTTGGGGGTTTTTCCACTGCCCCCATATTGAATTTTCAACAGTTTTTGTTACTTAGGGGCCCATCTTAAAGAAATTCTATCATCAAAGAACTGTCCTACGAGTGGTTTCATCCGCGATGGCGCCTGCCTTTTCCATTCTCTGTGTTAATATTGAGCCATATCAGGCTCCTCTTGAATCCGGGAACTTTGGGTTTTTTGTATTGAAGCTGGGGTTCAAGGTGTGGACTGATGACGACAGGAGAAATTAGACTCAAGGGATAGAAGAGTAAAATGTTAAAGCCCTTCCCCTATGGTTCTGCTTTGGAGTTGAGGGCCCCTTTGAATTGTTGGTTGTTCTTTAAATGTACTGAAAGGGCCCAAATTTTACCCCTTTTTCAACAACCGCCAATGCCCCCTAAACATCTTAGACTAAGGGGAATTTCAGTAGTGGACACTTTGATTTTTTAAAATTTTAAACCCCTCAAAAGCTATGAAGTTATCGATGAAACCAGTTGGGGTTAAACGCGGATGCCAAATGTCACTTCAAAAAAATCCCAAATTTTCGTTTGAAAAAAAAACCAAAACCAAACCGATTATGACAGCACAACCCAAGCTGTGAGATTTGAGAAAAATTACTTTCACAGGGCCCGATTTACTTTACATGCCCTTTTAAACCACGTTTGGGTCGATTAAAACCCGGGGGGGCAACCCCAAAATGTTACAAATCCAAAAATAATTTTTGGGTATATTGCCCCCAAAGAAAAAAAGAAATTTTTCTTCTTAAAAAAAATTTTAAGGGCTTGCCTTTGGGGGTTTTTTGCAATATCATATGGAGATATATCTGATATTTGAAAGTAAAAAATGAATTTTTTGGGATTTACAGAAAGGGGCAAAATTGTTCAAACAAAATCAGGCAGGTGTATAAATTTGGGCCCGTTGTCTTTTTTTGATTCCCAAACTTTTAGAACTAATTTTTGGGAACCCAATTGGTTGGAAAGCTCAGTCCCCTGCCCTCATAAAAGGTGAATAGTTTTAAAGGGGGCCCATTGTAATTTTCTCCTCCTTTCATTTTTTTTAAAGGTAGAAAAGGGGGGTAAAACAACTCTGAAATGACCTGAAGAAAAGATTGTTCACCATCCTGGTTTAGGGAAGGATAAGAAAGCGTCCCAGAGATTGAAGCGTCTTTTTCACAGTTAGGAACATATTAAAAAAGGGAAGCCCACAGGCTCGTTCGTTGGGCCCTAATGGCAGACCAAGAAAGAGGATAGACAGAAGGGGAAATGGGAGAAAGTCAAGTAAACCCCACAGAAAGCAAAAAGACCTAAAACATCATTTTGCGGGGATGGACACGGCATCGTCAACCGTAGATTTTAACAAGGAGATGCTGTATGAGAGTGATGAAGAGGAAGAAAACAGAGCCTTGAGGTCTGCTCAAGAAATTTGGACACCAGCTTATTTTGGAATAAGGTGCTGTGGACTGATGAAACAAAGGGATTTTTTGGGGCAAAAAGGGGCTTATGAAAGGGGAAAGAACACAGCATTTAAAGAGAAACACCTGCTCCCTCCAGTCAAATATGGTGGTTCCCATCGGGGCTGTGGGCTGGCCCAGGGACGGGAATTTGTCGTTGAGGGCAGGGATTCCACCAGTATCAGCAGGTTCTGGAGACCAATGCCCGGGAATCTGTGAAAAAGCAAAGCCTCGGGGCATTTTTCAAAAAAAAACGAAAACATGTAAAAAATCCACAAAGGTTTCTGCAGAGGAACAAGTACAACGTCGGGAATGGCCATCTTAGCCCCCGACTAAAAGTTGAAAACTGTGGGTTAAAGAGAGCTGTCCATGCTCGGAAGCTATCAAACCTGAATGAACTAAGATTTTTTGAAAGAGGAATGGTCCAAAATACCTTCAACCACAATCCAGACTAGGGAACCTACAGGAAGCGTTAGAGTGCAATTTCTGAAAAAGGCGGATCAACAAATATTGATTTCTTTTTTTTTGGGGTGAAATTTATGCACCGCCTGATTTTGTTTGAACAATTATTACACACTTTTTGTAAATCCAAAATTATTTCATTTCCCAAATATCACTGTGTGTGTTCCTATGGATATTTTTAAATGACATTTTGTTTTTGAACAACCAACGATTTAAAAGGAAAATAATGATAAAAAGGTTGAAATTTTTGCATCCCACTGTATGTAAGAAATTTGAATGCGGCCCTCCACCATAAATAAAAAGGTAATACAATCAGGTGTTATTGATTTCCCCCAGTAAACAAATATCCTCTCCTTTTGTTCGGCCTTTAAGGGAAAATAATTTTCCAGCAAGATTTTGGTATTAAAAAGTGCGCCCACACCCCGTGATCCCCCATGTCAAACATCGTTGATTGTAAATGGCCAGACTAAAATTTTCCCGCTTTTTTTTAGGGCAAAAAGCTTTTCAAAAGATTATCGAAATTGTCTCAACTTTTTCTGTTAGAATTGATGGTTCAAATTTGATATCTGACCAATCATATCGTTTTTTTTTTTTTTTTTTATTTATTTTTTAAATTTTTATTACAATCAATACATAGCAACAAGTTTTAAAAAAAAAAGAATTATGCTAAGAACAGATCGATCCCCCCCCCTTGAGAGAGGGGCAACCCAAACGGTGAAAAATTTAATTTTAAAAATCCCTAAATCAACAAATTTCGTGCTTTATAAAATCATTTAAAATATTACTATTAGATCCTGCCTTTTTGAAAAAAGTCTGTAAACCCTCAACTGAGTATTTGTTTTTTTTCCAATTTTAAATAAATAACAATTTTTCCCCCTGATTTAAAAAGGGGGAGAGTTTGGGTTTTTCCAGTTTATCAAAAAAGTCTGGGGCCAACAGTGTAGTGAATGCAATAAAGTTTGTTTGTCTTTCCCCACTTTGCCCCTGGAAGAACCCCAAACACAGCTGTTAATGGGTTAGGGGGGATTGGAGTCCAAGACTTCTGAGAGGAAATTTAAAAAATGTTTGTCCAGAATAAGAATTTGGTGCGGGCCCCGAACATGTGAACTAGTGAGGTGGGGCTTGGTGCAACGCGGGGTTGGGATCATGCCCGGGAAACATTTTGGATTTTTTAGTAGACAGATTTGCCATATTTCATTTTGGTTGTAAATTGTATGTTTTGATATGGAGTTCAAGTGAAATTTCTGCATTGCTACTTTTACCCTTTTTTGATAAAAGGGGTCATTTTCCCAGGGCCTTTGGGCTTTGAAAAAGGTTTAAAAAGATTTTTATATTTAGATGTAGTCTAACCCTTGAAATTTAGCAAAATTTTTTCCAAGTGGATGAGGGGAAGATGAGGAAATTGGGAAAGGGTTTTGTTTAAAAAGTTCCTGATTTGAAGATAGAAAGAAATTTTTTTGGTTTGGGAAAGTTAAATTTGGGGCGAATTTTTCATGGATGCAAAAAATTGTTATATAAAAAATCTCTAAGCGTTAATTCCAAATTTTTTCCCGATATTAAAAAAACCCTATGATTGTGAAGGTTGAAAAAAGGTGGTTCTTTTTCAGGCCCAAAAGAACTTTTCCTTTTAAAAATTTTTTACATTTTTCCCGATTCTAAGTGGTGGGAAATTGTTTTTAGTGTAGCCCATAACTTTTTTATTGGGGCACAAAGCAAGGAAACAAAAAATACGGGATTTTACTTCTATTAGGTCCAATTTAGTTTCTTTTTATTTGTTCCAGGTTTTATCCCTGTATATTTCAAAAAAATAAAAATGGGAAATTAGGTAACCATGCCCTTTTGCCTTTTTTTTTCTTTGTAGGGTGTTTTTTATGGGTGTTTTAATTCCCAAAAAATGAGGTTATTGTTGAATCTAATTGTTAAGAACGAATTAAATTTAGGGGATGTTTTGAATAAAAGGGCTTGGAAGAATATTCATTAAAGGAATTCTTCCAGCTAGGGGAGATGAAGGGTTACATCTATGCAAGTCTTTTTAATTTTTTTCCTCGAAAAATTTTTTTTATAAAGAGCTTTTATGTTTACTTGTGATGTTCCCCCCCGGGATTTAAACTGTTTCAATGATAAAAAAGGGAAGGGGTCTAATCTAATATTATATGCTTGAACACCGAAAGAGTACACTTTTTTTTAGATTAATTCTGAGACCAGGAGCTTTTGAAATTCTGTGAGTGCTTAAGACTGCAGGCACAGAATTTTTTTGGGCTGATATATACGACCATGTCATCTGCATATAATGAGATTTTCTGTTCCCGTCCTTCTCTCTAATCCCCCTTTTTCATCGTATTTACAATGTATTGCCCGTGGTTCAACGATGAAAAAAGCAGGGGGGGCAAAATCCTTGTCAGTGCCACGCCCAGTTTAAAAAGTTGAGCAAATTTATTGATCAAACGAAGCTTTTTAGTATGAATTTAATCCATGCACAAATGTTGGGAAACCCCAAAATTCCAAAATAGTAAAAAAGGGATTTCCCTTCAATCATGTAATGCTTTTCCTCCCAAAGATAATAATATTTCTTGTTTGATTTGTTTGAGTATATTACATTAAACAGGATTGAAGATTTGAAGTGTTACCCAATAAATCCAGTTTGGTCTTGGATATTACTGAGGGGGGCACTTTTCCATCCTTCAGCTTGATTTTAGAGAGTATTTTAAAGCGTTTCAGAAAGGAAAAGGTCTGTAGATGCACATTGTAATAAGTCCTTATTTTGTTTTGGGAAGAAGTGATTAGTGCTTCAAAGGTTTGTGGAAGAGATTTTATCCTGGCTTTTTTAAAAGTTCAAAAAAGGGGGCGGAAAATTTTTGTCTCTGAGGAAAAATCAGGGCCTGTTCTTTTCCACCCTTTGGAGTGCTTTTTAGCATCCTAAATTTTATAATACAATTTACGGGCCCCCCCCCAATTTTTGCCCAAAATTTTGGGGATCTGTTTTAAGAAAAACTTAGATTTAATTTCTCAAACTCAGGGGAAATTTTTGTGTTCTAAAAGGAATTAATTTTTGTTTGGATTTTATTTCATTTTGTAGTATAAAAGATTAGGGCTATGATTTGCTTGTAAGGGCTAAAAAATTAGCCCATGTTTAATAAATGTTATTTTAAATTATTGCGGTTTTTTTAGTTCAAAGGGTTTAAATTTGAAGTAGAGCCGTTCTTATTGGTTCCGGATCCGTTTTTTCATTATTTTGTAATTTCCTTTATTTTGGCCTTTTCCCCCGGAAAATTTCTAAAGATTGGAAATTGTCCCAAAAATTAAAGTTTCATTTCCGAATTGAGGATGTATTTTTTAAAAAAATTAATTTTTGATAAAATTCAACATTTTGTGCTAAAAGAACATTAGACCCCTCGTAAAAAGTATGTTTATAATTTCACCCAAAATCTGAAGGTTTAAATAACAATGCATCGTTTTTTCAAGATTTAACTTGAAAAAGGGGGTTTTCTTAAAAAAATAATTTTAGCAAATAGACTGGTGGGAAAGAATTTTCTTAATTTGGGTTTAAAAACCCCGGTCGATAATTTGTCATTATAAACTTTTTAATTATTTTTTGTTTATTGGCTCCCCCGTGATAGAAGTCCATCAAAAAAGGTTGCACAATTAATTACCTTATAAATTTTTATTTAGATTGGGAAAGATGAAATAATTGATAAATTCCTTTTCTCAAAATTTTGTTTAAAAAACAAAACATTTTTAATTGAAAATCCCAGCCCACATACCCCAGGATCCCAAACCATCAGCCAAATTCGTTTGTTGGGAATTTTACCTTAGTTTTTTTTAAAAAAGGGAAGGAAATTTGGCCCTATTTTTAAACTATCCATTTAATTTTTCTTAAAAAACATTTTAGCATTTAGATGTTAGGTAAAACCTTTTAATTCACAGGCCTTTTAAATTTATCAGGGTTAACGTCCCCAAGGAGAATGATTGGTTTTTGGTCATTTTATAGTTTAAGAAGGAAAAGTTTAGGCTTAATTTCCATTTGGGGTTTTTATCATATTTTTAGTTATAGTTATAATTATAAGATTGAGATGAAGATTAAAAAGATCAAGCCTGTTTTTTCTTCCCCAACCCCACCCCCTTTTGTCCCCCGGGGGGAAACCCACTCATCGCCCCTCCCCTGGGAAACCCCAAAAAGAGCCGTCTAGCAAAACAAGCCCAAAGAGTGGCGCTTTAATTAAAAAAAGGCCGTTAAAATATTCTTTTTAAAAAGGGAAAAAAAAAGGGAAAAGAATTTTTCATTAAAATAATATTTTTTTTAACCATTTAAAAATAATTTTTAAAAATTTTAGTGCTTAAGATGTATCCCCGTAAAAAACCATGATTTGGGTTAAAGATTTAAAAAAAAACATTTCAATCTTAATCATAAAGCAAAATATATAATTTTTAGACACTTTTAATTTTTTTTAATTAAAATTTATGAGAAACATTGATTTAAAAAAAGTATTTTAAAAAAAAAAAGGGGGCAGACAGTGTTTTAAACCTAGCTTTTCTTTTACCGCCTGACTCACAATTAACAGAATGCCCGGGAAGCTTTTAAAGCCCCTTTTTAGGCATAGAAAAGACCCTGTTCCCCTTTCATTTTGCCCGGGGGAACAGGGGGCAATTTTCAGGCTTCCGGCCGGTTTAATAAAAGAAGGGCCTTGAAGGTTGCCGGAGAGAAGAGAAGACGAATGTGGTCTTCATATTTATCTTCCTTTTTTCCTGGGAGTTTCCCCACCCCCTTAACTTTTTTAAAACGTAAACGAAAAAAGACGGCGGGTGGGGGGGCTGACGCCGAAGCCGCACTCAGACCCTGCTTTAAAGTCGCCCTTTTTTTGAAAAAAACAGTTGAAACAGGTTTAACTTTTTGACCCCGAGGCCTTTAATTCGCATTATCCCATTTCCCTCTTCAAAGGCCCTCTTGTCTCCCGCCCAGTTTTTCAAACTGACATTTACCCCCCCTTTCCCCTCCCAGGCACTGTGTCGGTCCCGAGTAAAGAAGAAAAGGGTTTGGGCACCACCCCGAATTTTTCCGGCGAAGCCTTTTTTCCCAATACCAATGGTGTTTCAAATCCAAACAAGACTCCGGGAAAAGGGGGCTTTTAAAAGGGGGGAAAAAAGGGGCATGGGTCGGGGGGCTTGCTTGGTTTGTCCCGGGAACGGGGGCCAGGGCAATTGCCCAGGCTCGGGCCCGAAACCAGGGGCTGGCCCCCCGGGTTATCAAAAGAAAAAAGGATAATCCCGGACCAAACCCCTTTACCAGTCCTTTTGCTGCCCCCTGTGGCAATCCCCAGCCCAGACCCGGGTACCCCCCGGGGGTCGAAACCCCGGGAGAGAGCATCCTTGGCATGGGGGCACCCGCGTAAAAGGAAAAGAATGGGGCAGGTCAAAAAACCACCGTGACCCGATTACCCTTGCAGGGCCCCCAGAGGGCATGGTCCGTGAAAAGGGGAACCCCGGCCCAACAGGTAGTCCTCAGCTGAGTGATGCCCATTTAACCCAGAGCCCCCCTCTCCACCCCCCGATACCTGGTCCCCCGGGGCCCAAACAGTTTCGCCAGGAACATGACGGGGTACACCCACATTTTGGTCACAGGGGCCCCGGGCCCCGTGCGGCCCCTGGAGGATGAAAGAAAGGGTTAGGTCCCACAAAATATGCGACGGGCCTTCTTCAAGTCCCCAAATGCGGCCCTTTTTTGCAGTCCATACCACAATGTTGGGCCCCTTTTCTTGTTAAATCAGTCAAGGGCGCCCCCAAAACCCGGGGAAAAACCCGGGGGATCCGGCAACCCCGAAAAGGTTGGACCCCCGTTTGGGTTCGGACGGGCCTTTTCAGAAGGCATCAATTTTGACACGGGCCCCGGACCCACCCACCAGGTGAAAATTTTTGGGCCCGCTTAACCCAAAAAAACATTTTTTGGGTTTAAATCCGACCCCCCCCCCAAATTCCAAAACCTTGGGACAGTGTTTTCCTTCCAGGTTAAAAGACCACGCATCTGGGTCACTGTATGAGTTATGAGGCAAAGCACTTTGTCCACCAGCGCTGAAAGGTTGCGGGGCCCCCCGTGTAACCCAAATGGAAGGACCGATACGTATTCCGCTGGGGGGACAAAAGTTTTTTCCTTTTGGGAGTCCGAAAAGGAACCTGCCAGCCCCTTTTGTCTAAAGTGGGTCAGGAAACCGCCCAAGCCTCTGGGGGAGGTCCCCACTGGATTGGATGATCAAATTGGGAGACTTGGTTGGACGGTCATTGCAGAACCTCCAACCCCCGGGCTTCCCGCAGCCAATGGGGGGGCCCGGGGGACTTCTTCCTCAATTACCAGTTCCATGCGATTCCAGTTCCACTTCAGCCTTTTGCCTCGAAGAGGAGGGCGCTGGGACAAAAACCCCGGGGCTCTGTCACAATGTTGTGCCAATCAAGAGGCCCTTTCCCGGGTGTTCATGACTACCCCCCAAACGGGTCCGATAACTTTTTCCCAGCTCCCCCTTGCCGGGGTCTCGTTGCGCCAAAGTTGGTCGGGTGTGAAAGAGGAGCGGGCTGGGGGGAGGAGGATGGGCCCCGTCCTTCCCAGTTTCAGCAGGTTCACATGATATACCCCCCCCTTTCCCGCATTGGGTTGACCCCAAAAATACCCCCAACCCCTTCCTCTTTAACTTTGGGGGCCCTGCCAGTGGGCAAGCAACAAGGGGGAGGTAGGCACTAGGCCCAAACCCGCCCCCGGGGGAACCCCAAGGCGTCCGTTGTATGGAACCTGTGCTGTTGAGCCCCCCCAGGGACTTTTGGGGACGGGGCCGATTTTTCCAAATCTATCGCGAACCCCGGATATACCCCATATGTTGTGGGGGGAAGGGCCTTCCCAGCCTTCTTCAAAAACCCAAATGCCCCGGGGGGCCCCCATACAGTGGTTAAAAGGGGAGAACCCTTGGGGAGGCTTTGGGATTTCCCCGATAGGAAAAAAGGACGAGGGGGGGCTGACCCCGCCTTCCACCCGCGCCCACCCGTATTTGTTTGAAGTCTGTTAAACCTTTTACTAATGCCGGTTTGAGGATGATACCCCGGGTTTTTAAATCTTTTTTTCGAACTGGAGTCTCAAAACGCCTCCGGGGGGGGGCCCCCGGGGTTTAAATTTTTCGGGGTCCCCCTAGTAATTCCGCAGGGTTTTTGGGGGCTGACCAAGGGAAATTTTGGGATCGTGGGAAAAACCACGGGGACAAAATGTACGGTTCCTGGGGGCGGGGGGGCTCGAGGCCCACCAGGTCACCCCGATTCTGGGGAAGGGCGCAATAAAGGGGAATAGGAACAAGAGGAGCCCCCCCTCCTAGGAATTTTGATTGACATCGGAAGGGTAAAAGCGAAACCTCCTAAATTCCTAGAAAAACCGGGTTGATCCGCCCGGGTTTTTTGGTGCCCAGGTGGCCCCCCGAGGGGGGGTCCGCCGCCCCCGGAAGGCAGGCACTAGCACCCCCCCCGCCCGCGGTTGCCCGGAAAAGGGAGGTCATTTTTCAACACAAAGAGGGCCCGGGACATGAAAAGTTCTCCTTGAAAAGGACCCTGTTTTTTAAAACTAGGGAGTTCCCATTCCATTGCCCCCTTTGAAAGAACGTTTTTTAAATTGAAACCCCACGGAGAACCCCCACCGGGACCCCAATGGGGGTTTTCCCGCCCCCCAAAAGGATGCGGTCCCCCGCAGGGCCCCGGGGGCCCGCCAGCCAGCGGTGTTTCCCCCTCTCTCCGGCTGATTCCCGGGGAGGCAGTTTGAGCTTCATCCCCGGGGCCCATAAGGGCCCAATTAACCCCCGAGTGGGTGTCTGCCCAATGTGACCAGTCCCCCCTAGTATCACCGGGGGAGGATCGGGGAAGGATTGGGTTACTTTCTGACGACCCTCCGTACTAATGCCCGGGCGGGGGACCAGCGGGTTTCCCCGGGGGGAAATTATATGGTCTTGAATTTTAGCCATTGTGGGGGTAGACAAAACCCGGGCAACAATGGAAAGTTGCCAATCGAAGGCGAGTTTTAAACCCGCCATCCCCGTCAGGGACCCCAACGGGTTTGTCAAGCCCCCAAAACCCCCTCCCCCTCCACCCATTCCTCCTCGCCCCAAGGTTTGGGCCCGGCCCCTGACGATGCAAGCCCGGTTATACGGGGGGGGCTAGGTTTTGGGGACATACCCGCGAGTTTGGCAAAAGGAGGGTTTCCCCTTCCCCCCAGAGTGTGGGGGCCCCCTTTGGAAGCCAAGCTCAGACAAATACCGCCCCAGACCGGGGGGGGCCCCTGGGGGGCCCAGGACAGATAGCCCCTCCTGCTCAATGACCTGGGGGGCTTGTTTTCCAAGGGCGAACCCCCGCCATACTTTTGCCCAAAAGGCCCAGGCTTGTTTACTGGCGGCCTGGGGCCCAACCCCCACGTTTTTTTCCCCCCTCCGTGGGGGGCACCCAAGGTAAAAGGGGGCTTTTTTCACTGGCACCCCCCCCAAGAGAGCATCTGAGTCCCTCTTTTTCCCCCCTCCAGGGCACCCAAAAGGACCCCACCGCACCCCGGCCTTTTTGACGGGCCCTTTTCAGGCTGGGAGGCCCCCGGCCCGGGCCAACCACGGGCCCCTCCCCCGTGAATCCGGGCCCGGCCTCCCACCGGTTTTTTTGCAGGTCCGTCCCTTCGGGGACCCCTCCCCTACACCCACTGCCAAAAAAAAACAAAAAAGGGTTTTGGGCAGCCACCAGGAAATTTTATCCTGGCTGCAACGTTTTTTCCAATAACACTGAAGTGCGGCAAGTCCAAAACAAGACTCCCACAAAAGGAAAAGGGAAAGGTTTTTAAAGGGGGCGGGAAGGGAGGTCAAGGGTGGGGACGTGTTCATTGTTCATTGGTTTTACCCCCGGATGTACTGGGGGCGGAGTGGAAAGGGTCTGTTCCTTTCCCGGGTCCCAGAAGTCCAGAAAACAGGGGGAACCTCCGGGTTAGGTCAAAGGGAAGTGAAAAAGGGGTTGGGCACTCTCCCACACCCCGCATGGCTCAGAACTCCCTTTCACCAGCCCTTTGCTGCCTCCCACTGGGGGCAGGGGGCTATTTCGTCCGATTCGAATGTCTCACTAAGATGCCCAACGATCACAAGTGCTCAGTTTAGGAGTTTTCCCCAAGGCCTTAAATTTTTCCCCAGCACCTGTGGGTTCGGACCTCTTGCCATTTCTTTGCCTGTTGATTTTTCGAGACTTTCATTGGCCTTTTTCATCTCCGTTTTAATTCCTGTTTCAGTCTCAATCCCTTTTCCCTTGTTTTCCCATTACCTTCGTTTTTTATATCTTGGGGAGCTCAGGACAATACTTTCAGTTCAGATACCTCAAATGTGTTTTTGTAAGATAAAGCAGAACTCTTAACGCCCCGGTTCCCCCCTGCATGGAACCCCGGGGACTTCAAACCCCTTTTCCCAGTTTCAGGGATCTTCCAATGGGCAGCTATCCATCTGCACTCCGCGACTTGGCCCCTTTTCCCCTCAGCCGGGCAGTGTGGCGGACCGTGGTCCCGAGGATTCGTATTTCCCCCATCTGTCAGGTCGTTCCTGGGGGCCGATTCCGGGCCCCGTAAGAGCTTGATGTATTTTAGTCATTTTTTCGGACCCCTTCTTTTTGGGCCCATTTTAAATTGGAAAATATGTAGGGCCCCTCTGGGGTTGAATAAATACGGGATACCCAGAAAAAAAGCAAATAATATGAAAAAAGCCCCACTGAGCGGAGCTCCTTTTCAACCCCATCTCTGTCGGAAACCAATCATATCGTTTTTTTTTTTATATATATATATATATATATATATATATATATATATATAAAATTTTATTAATTTTATTGTAATCATTCCATACAAATAATCAAAAATAGGTTGAAAACAAATCGAACGCCTTGGAAACACAGCACCACCGGGAAAAATTTAAAAGGGAAAAAAAATACATAATCTGATGAGTTTACAAAAAGATGGATGGAGAAGAAAAGAAATGCAGAAAATTACTCCTATTTATATTTTAATGATTTACAGGTCATTTAAAACACATTACAAAGTTCTCCAAATCAGGTTTCTTCCATTTTTAAAAATGTTGGGAAATGAAGGTCCTTTCTAAAAAACAGGATTCTAAAAATTTTTTCCCTTTTATCTCTATTGGGATTGACTACGCAAGGGGTGTTCACGGGATTTCAAACTTTCTTTATTCAGCCCAGTTAATCCAAAATGTGAAAAGAATTATTAAAGAACTAAAAAAATACAAAACATAACCCATTAAACTACACTGGGGTTGTTAGGGCAGATTTCAAAATCCCCCTTTTTAACATAAAAAAAGCAAAATGGCCAGGCCCAGCTTACTTGTCTGAACTTATCTTTCCCCGGGGGTTTTAAGATCTAAAGATGTCGGTTGTTTAGGTTTCCCAAGGTTTAAATAAATAGGGTGGGGGGTCGATTTTTTTTAAACGGGGCCCCTCAGGGAGTGGTCTGCCGTATTATAAGAATCCCCCGGGTCTCATTTTCCCCGCAAAGACTCACGATTTTTTTAAAACCCCTGACAGAGCTGCTGTTTAACTGTACAGACTCTCTCTTTTTACTGCACTAAAACTAAGAAATGAGGTTAGAATTTTTTACTGCCCCCTCAACTTTCTGTTTTTTTCTTTACCAAAGGGGATTGATGCCGCCAATTTTTTTCATAAGATAAAGTCATCCTGATGGGGGCCACGGACTGGGGAAAAAGAGGTCCAAGGGTTGGCTGGCCCAGCACTGACTCAGCTGTGGAAGGGCCCAAAGGGGGAGGCAGGTTGATGGCGGGTCTCCAGGCCCTTGAAAAACCTCGTTTTAGGGGATATATTACTTTAAATTTCCCTGTTTGAAATTTTTTATTTCTATACTGTATTGAGGTTTACTTGTTTCTGTTCTGTGTGTTGTGTTTTTTGGGCCCCCTACCTGACACCCATTTAACTCCCGGGAAAAGGGTCTCTCTGAACTGCCTTTCTGGTTTCTTCCATTTTTTTTTGGGAGTTTTTTTTTGATTTTTAGAGAGTAAAGGTTGCCAAGAGGCAAGGCCGCAAAAGCCATTGAGGCACTTTGTGTGATTTTTAACAAAATAAATGCTATTGTATTGTACTATTTTTAAAATCAGAAAAGAGACCCAAGAAACTTTTTTAAATAAGCTCACCTTCATGGTCTGGGGTTTTAAGATTTCCACACTTTTTTAAAAGGAGGCTGTAATGAATCATTTCTTTACTTTGATCGAGTAAATTTTTTAGGGGTAGGCCGCCCAAGGGGGGGGATTTTTTATCCTTTTTCTTAAATGGGTCTGAGGGATATAAAATTTTTCCCCAAAGTCACATGGCTTTTTTGGGGTTTTTTGGGTATTTGCACGTTTGGTGCCCTTTTATACTTCTTCCCCGGGGGCCAGCCCAGAGGTTTATTGTTTATTTATGAATGAATTCTTCTTCCCATGCTTTTTAAATGTTTCTCCTTTTTTGAAATTTTTTCGCTCCATTTTCTTGTCTTTTTCCCCTTTATTCCTACTGTTTAGGATAAGGGAAAGAAACTTGCAAATGAAACAAACGATGAAACACAAAAGGCCCCCTTCTGAGAAAAAATGGGTGTTCGGTTTTTAATGGTTTTAAATTCAAAAGAAAGACAAATTTCCTAAAAAAAAAAGTTGGGGGGATGTTGAGGAACCCGGGGCAGACCGTTGAAAAAAAAAGGGAAAATTTTTGGGGGAAATTTAATACCTTTGGAACAAAATTTATTCTTTATAGCCTAAAATTGTGTTAAAGTGGTTTCTGGGCTCTTTCCCCTGGGGCCAAAGGGTTTAAAGGGGAAACCCCCGGCCCCACTTTAAAGGGGGGCAGCTCCCTGGGAACCCCAGTATTTTTTGGGTTTTTTCCCTCTTTCACCCTTTTGGTTTTTTCCTTTCTGGAGGCACGGGTTCATCCTTAAAGCCCCCCCTTAAACCCCAGCTGTTATGTTTTATCATTGGGTCCCTTTCGGGGGTTTAAAAAAACATTTCTAAAATTTTTGTCCCAATTTGTGCAGGATGCTCCGGGTTTGAAAAAAAGCCTCTAATCTAATCAATCAACGCACACCCGGGGAGTGGGGGTAATTTGGAAGGAGAGGAAAAGGGCCCCCTCAAGAAAGGGGGGGAATTTTTAACCCCCAAAAAAAATCTGAAATTTTAAACAACATTCCCCAAAATGGTTTTACTACCCCTGCTTTGGGGGCCCCGGTAAAATTTAAAAGAGGAACCCCCCCCCAAAATTTGGGGAGGGGCAAACCCCCAAAACCCCACCCTCTCCCGTTGGGTCCCCCAGTTTGGGGTCAAGGGCTTACTTTTTAAAACCCCCATTTTTTCTTGGGCCAATCATTTCACTTTTAGTTTTCCTTTTTTTTTTCCCAATTTTGGAAAATTTTTTCCTTTTCCCCCTTTTCTTTTTTTTTTTTCCCTTTTTTCCTTTTCGGAAAAGGCAAAAAAACAAAAACCAACCCCCGAAAAAGGGAATGAAATTTAAAACAAACCCCCTTTTAAAAAGCATTTTTTAAAAAATAATTAAATCAAAAGGGCCCCAAAAGAAAAAAAATTTAACAAAAACCACACTATCACATTCCTTCTAACAATTTTTTGGGAAAATTTTTTTTCCTCCTACATCATTCAAATTAAACATATTAAAAATGCTCCCCTTTTCCTTTACCTTCTTCTTCTTCTTCTTTTCCCCTTTTTCTTTTTTTGCCTTCTTTCTTTTTCGGGGTAAAAAAAAATTAACGCTTAAAAAAAAAAATTCATAAAATTCAAAAATTTAAAGGGTAAATTTTAAAATCGTTAAAAAAGTCCTTTCCTTTCACCCTATCCTTTCTATCTATCTTCTTTATTTCTTTTCTATCTATCATCTATCATTTATATAGTCCCTTTCCCCATTATCTTTTCATCTATCTATCTATCTTCTTCATCTACTTTTCATCTATCTATCATTTCCTTTCATCTATCATCTTTATATAGTCCCTTTTCTTCATCTATCATTTTTTAATATCCCTTTTTCAGTCTATCTACTGTTTATATGTTTCCTTCTCTATCTATCTATCTATCTATCTATCTTCATTTCATTTCATCTATCTATCTATCTATATTATATAGTGCCTTTCCCTTTTCATCTATCATTATCTTTCATCTATCTATTTTTTATTTTTCCCTTCATTAATTTTTCATCTATTATTATACCTTTCACACATCTTTTTTATTAAGTGCCTTTCCCTTTTCATCTATCTATCTATCTATCTATCTATTCTTTATTCATCTATTTTTATAGGCCCCTTTTCATTTCTATCTATCTTTTATATAGTCCCTTTCCCCATTATCTATCTTTATTATCTTTCATTATCTATTTCTATTTTAAAGTCTTCTTTCCTATCATCTTTCATCATTTTCTTTCATCTATCTATTATTACCCCCATCTTCTATCTATCTTCATTATATAAAGTCCCTTTTCCCCCATTCATTCTTATTTTTTATTTTCCATTCATCTTAAATCCTTTATCATCAATTTCACTATTATCTACCTTCATCTATCTATAATTTTTCTGCCCCTTTCACTTTTGAACTTTTTATGTTGTGGTTTAAATTTTTTTAAATTTCCTTTACACAAATTCCCCAAGTAACCCAAAACGAAAAAAAGTAAAAACAGAAATTTTACTTTTTTTAATAAAAACCGAAATCTCTCATTCTGTTTGCCCGGGGACACCCATCTCCTGGTCCATCCCATTTTGCTTTAATTCTCCTTGAGATTTTTCGAACTGGGTTGAGTCCACCGGCAAACTGAAAATTGGAACACTTCCCCGGTCCCCCTGTAGAAGGGGCCCACAACAACCTGCATTTCGGATACAAACCAATCCATGAAGTCCCCTGAGACCCTGTGGGTCGTGGGGAGGCAAACGGCAAGGGGGTCCAACCATTTTAAAACTTTAAAAACGCCCAATACCACCCGCGGTTCTTCAAAGCCCATGGCGCTTGGGCCCCGACCCCCACCCACATTGGGTGGTCACGGGGGGCTGGGGGCCCGAACGTTGAGGGCCCCCCCCGGGGGCCCGGCTCTGAACCGGGGGCCTGCCTTTTTGGGGGGCCCCCGGGAAAAAGAAGAAAGCAGAACAAGGAGGCAGGTAAGGGGGGTCACCAGCAAACCCCAAACTTTGAGCCAGAGCCACCCCTAGTCGTTTGGGGCAAGTCTTTTTTTTTAAACCCTTTTCACTTCAATGAAAAACCCACAGGCACCTGGATGTCAGAGGCTCAGTGGGTTTTAAAAATTTTATCAAACCCAACAATTTAAATTTCTTTTAAATGCTGTCCATGATTTGCACCGAGCCTCCCATCCTCTTAGTCGAAGAGCTGCAAACCAAACCCCTTCAGAACGAGGAGGCTGGGGTGCTTCACTTGAAAAAACATCAGGGTAAAACAAACATGCAAATACAGAAGAAAAACAAACATGAAATAATGGGGGTCAGAAGCCCACAAATCCTGTTACCTGTGGGGTTTCTGAGGGCAGTTTCTATAAAATAAACAAAAAAAACGGGTTTTTTAAGCACCCGGAGCCCAGCTCAGGGGGCGTGGTCAAAACCCAGCTCAGCTCAGGTGGGATTTCTCCCATCCAAAAGCTGTTGGGGTTTTTCATAGTCTCGGGGGCCTGGGCGGATTCTAAACGAGAACAAAGTCTGGGGGGAACCCCAAAAAAAATGGCAATTCAATTAGATAAACTTTACTAATGTCAAGGGGAAACAAACCTGGGGTTTCTTCCTCAAAAACCAACACCCTTGGGCCTCATTTTAAATGCCGGGTGCCTTGTCCCCCCTTTTCCCCATCCTGTGTTACACAAAATTAAACAATTGCAAAAAACAAAAAAAACCAACAAAGTTTACACTGAAAGAAAAAAAAAGAAAAAATGCTGACTGTAATTGAGCCAGAACAATAAGGCAGCCAAAGGAAAAACAAGGGCCAAACCAAGACCACAGCAGGTACTTGTCCCCATGCATTCATCTTTTTGTCACTTTGAATATCCCTAGTGTTGGCATAATAAGAGCAAACAAACTTTTTTTAATAATAATAATAAAATAATTTTTTCTGTGGATTACCTCCCTACCACTTTCTGACCCGCAAACTTTTTGGGGGAAGGGGCAGCTGGGGTTTTCCTAGGAAGATGGCACAGGGAGGACCAATCTTGACAGGGTGCCAGACCCTTGCGGTAAAACACAATCACCCCCTGGGCCAACAACATCTATTTACCCGATACCTTTTGGGCTAAAGGGGGGTCCCGGGTCAGGGATTAGGGTTTATTGATGCTGGGCCCTTAGGCCCATTCCGAAATAGGCCCAGATGAAAAAGATAAGACTTTTCGGGGGAAAAGTTTTCCCCTTTTCTATATTTAACCTCAAAAAAAATTTAGAAAAATGTGAGTCAGACTTTGGGCGCCAGAAAAGCGTACTTATTATAAAAAAAATTGTTCTCTTGGCGGGGCGAACTTAATTTGTGTTTTTTGTTAACCCCAAAATTTCAAGTTAATTTATCAAAAAGTTTCTTGGTGTTAGCTGCTTTTTGCAATATCTTGGGGGTTTTTGCCACTTTTTTTTCTTGGTATGGGGGGGAAATTTTTCACCGAAAAATTTGTTGTCAGTAAAAACTGTGGCTATTTAAATGATTTCTGTAAAGGAAATTTTGCCTGGGCCCAACATGGATGTTTAAATTTTAAAATTTGACAGGTTCTGGTCTATCATGAAATTTAAATGGGGAAAAATTTTCCCCAAAAGCCTGAACTATACTTTAACTCAATTCTCTGAAATTTTTTTTTTATTGTTTTGAAATTAAATTTTTTTTTTATTTATTTTTGGTTTTCATTAATCCCCTTTTCACAGTCTAAACCGGTTGTTTCGTTAGTTATTAATTAGTTCAGTAAAGGGTGGGATGCCAAGCAATTAAGCCCTTGGTGGTTGGGGCCCGGGTTTGGGGGTTTTCCCCCAGGCGCCCCCTGAGGGAAAAAATAGGGCCTTTTTGCTCTGCAGACAGCCCATGCCCTTTAAACTGCCCTGCCCGGGCGTGAACTCATCTTGTTACTGTGAGGCGAGGTTTATAAAAATATCATTTTTTTTAAAAACACCTTCAAGATACCCAAGGACAATGAAGCGTAAAGGCCGAGGGACAGCTTAAGGGGTCTGGGGATTTATCCCCCTGCTCCGGTTGGTGCTGTGTCCCCGCCTCTTTCTCTTAATCCTCTGGACTGGAAGTTTGACAGCTGCCCCTTTATTCCTCTGGTGTCCATCCGACCAGACCCCCCTCTTCCTGTTTGGGAAAGGGTTTAAAACCAAGCCCCCATCTTTAAAAAGTTCATTTTAGAACTTTGCCTGAAAGACATTTCCAAATCATTCTTCTTTTTTGAGGTTGTATTTTAAATTTTAAGGTCCCAGTGAGCCCCAACTCTTTTTTCATGGTCTGTCTGTTCAGGGGGGGCACAATGACACAGTGGAGGCGTTCACACAAGGAAACTAGGGGTTTATGTCCCTGTCCTCCCTGGGGTCTCAAATTCCCGGGCCCCTGGGTTTACTCCGGGGGCCTGGGTTTCCCCCCACAAACCAAAAACATACAGGTTGGGGGGGATTGGGAATCCGAATTGGCCTGGGGGGTGAATTTTTGTGTGTGTGTGTGCCCCATGGACTGGGATCCCTCCAGGGTTTGTTCCCCCGCCGTCATGTTAGCTGGGGGTAACTGCAACCCACCCTGTTTAGACTAAGGGGTTAGCAAAAACGATTGTCGTCTCTTTCAAAATACCATTTATTTTTGTTTGCCCAAAATCACACAAGGAGGGCTCCCACTTGCACCCCCCGCCTTACTTCTGAAGACACGGAAAAAAACCCGGGGTTTAAAAAAGGGAAAAACAATTAGAAAAACCCTTTCCAGATAGGCTGGGGGGGGGTAAAAAAAAAAAAAAAAAAAAAGGGGGAAAACAAACAATACACAGCAGAACCAAAACATCCTCAAACAATAAGATACAAATATTTTCTATTATTTAAAAAAAATGAGATAAGAAAACTTTGGAGAGATTTTTTCAAGTCCTGTCTTCCTCTCACCATTTCAACCACGTCCTGGCCATCTCACATCTCCCCCTTCGTGAATGTTTCCTCCGCTCTTATGTTTTTTCACTTTTAAATTCCCCTTAAAAAAACTTTTTTCCCAAACTTTTTGAAGAATTTTATCGGGTTATCAACAAAAAAGAGTACAGGCAACCTTGCACCGAGAAACGATGAAGTCCCAAAATTAGCCAAAAAATTTGGGTCGGGTTTCACAGCAAATTAGGGGAAACAAACAATAGACTCTGCAAAAGTTGGTGGTGTTGGGGGGGAAGTGAAAAACATCAACTTCAAATATCAGAAAATTGCAACAACACGTCCGGGCTTTCCCCCACCCCAAATTTTTGAAAGAAGGGGGATCCCAAAAAAAGGAAGTGCCATCTTCACTAATGACATTGCACCAAAGGGGTCTTTTATATGCCCTTAATTTTTAAGCTTTTCAGTTTTTTAGAATATTTTTAAAGACAATTAAATAAGGAGAAACTTTTTAAAAATGTTTTATTTATTGAGGAAAAAAAAAAATTCCACAGGCAGTTAACGGGCGTTGTCAATGAAAGTCTAAACCGGTCAAAATTAACGATATTGACAAAAAAATTTTAAATTTCCAAATATTGTTTTTTGTGGAGTTTTTTTTAGAAAAATTGTTTAAAAATATTTTAGAATTTTAAAACCCAAAAGAAAAAAATTAAACACAACTTTTGGGTGGAAATTTTTAAATTGATAAATATTTTTTATGTTATTTGTAACTTAGACAAAAAAATGTATATAGATAGATAATAAAAAGATAGATGAATGAAAGGCACTATATAATAGATAGATAGGGTGGGAATACAATAAAAGATAGAAGATAGATAGAAGAAGATAGATGAAGAAGATGAAAAAATTTTTATGATAGATAGATAGATAGAAATAGATAGATAGATAGAAAGATAATAGATAGATAGAAGATGAAATAGAAATGGGCCCATATGGGTAGATGATAGATAGATAATAGATAGAAATAGATAGATAGAAATAGAAGGAAAGGGACTTTTAAAGATAGAAAGATAGATATGAAAGGGGATATAATGGGCGATAGAACAAGATAGATGTAGATAGATAGTAGATAATAGATAGAAGAATGAAAAATAAATAGATGATAGATAGAAGATGATAGATAGAAAGAAGATAGATAGTGATATGAAAGGAAAATGATGGATAGATAGATAATAGATAGATAATAAGATGATGTGGACCATATGAATAGATAGATAGATAGATAATAATAGATAGATAGATGTTGAAAAAAATTTATAATAAAAGATAAAAGATAGATAGATAGATAGATAGATGATGATGAAAAGGACATATGATAGATAGATGATAAGGGGTAGATGATAGATAGATAGATAGATGGGTAGAAAGGATGAAAGGGAAATTTTTGATAGATAGATAATAGAAGATGATAATAAGAAATAGATAGATAGATAGATAGAAAGGCACTATATAATAGATAATAGATGAAGATAATAATAATGATAGATAGATAGATAGATAATAATAATAATATGAAAGGCAATATGATAGATAGATAGATAATGAATGATAGATGTGAATAGATAGATAGATGGAAAGGACCTATTAGATACAGTGATAGTTAGCAGGAAATTTTTTATAAAGATAGATGATCTTTGATCTTTTTTGTCAGTCACTTTTTCAAAGGAACAACGAAAATTTAAGACAGGATTTTTTGGGGGTATAAGAGTTAAAAAAGACAAAAAGAGAGAAAATAATAACAAACCCTATTAATAAAGTATTTTTAAAAAAATACAATTAATTTTTTAATTAAGGTTTATATTGCAGACTGGGGAGAATGATATGGAGAGTTTTATTTGAGTTCAGGGCCGATTGCTTTGATAAAGTTGTTTTAAGGCGGTTTCTCCGGTTTTTGCCGTATTTCTTTTCGATGGCAAAAAACTGGAAGAGGGAATGACGAGGATTGATAAATCTGGAAATGTCAATTGTTTTTTTCGGGGTCAGGAGGTTTGTTTTTCCCGAGGGTGAGTTTACAGCCCGTTGTTCCTCCGCTTCCTGACGACTCTTTGGGTCGCCCCCTTCTGAGGAAGTGCAGCTGGGGCCCCACACACAGTCCGTACGTGAGCACACTTTTATGGACAGGATAAAACGGGAAGGAGAGATTTTGGGAGATGATTTTTTGTAAGGATTCTAGAAAAAACAGTCTCGCGCCCTTCCCAGCAGTCCTTGGTGTTGGTGCCCAGGTCAGGTCAACCTCCCGCTCAATCCCGAAACCAACACCGGGGCTCTCTCCCAAAAGGACCCCCCCCAATGATGGTGGCTGGGGTCGTTTCTTTTTCAAGTCAAAAAAAGCTCCTTGCTTTTTGGGGAGGAGGGTTTTCTTCAAATCTAAGGCCCCTTGGGGCCCGAACTCACCCTCCCTTAATAGTTCTAAAATTTCGTTTTTTTCAAATTAGCATGTTTTTTGGAACCCACCCCTGCGCTAACAACAAAAATTAAAAATTAAAATTCAAAATTTAACAAAAGAAATGGGGTTAAGAAAAACCAAAATACTGCCCCCTACCAATTTCCCTCTTTAAAAAAAAAAACCCCCAAATTAAAATTTTGAACAAAATTAATATTCAGTTATTGAACACAGGATTAAAGATATAAAAGGAAAAACGTCTACAAATTTCCCACTTCCATATTTGGAAGCCAAATCTGCTCATTCCCTTATGTATTAAAAGTTGGGATTTTATTCCCTTGAAACCCTGGGGAAAAAATTTTTTAAAAAGTATGTAAGATAAGGGGGGGCCCCCCCCACTATTTTCAATTCCCAATTAATTAGGAAGGCCAAATTTCCCCCCCTTCCTTTACACTGTATTCAAAATTATTTAATTTTCACCCGCTGTGCTTTTTGAAAACCTTCTTTGGGGGTTCTCACCTTTTAGGAAAACTTTGAACGCCTCTCCTTTTGGGGGTTTCGCCTTTTTTCATTTAAGGTTTTTTCATTTAAACCGGGCCCCCCGCCCCTTTTTTTTCCACAACCTACCACGCCCAAAAGGCCCACTTAAAAACTTACAAACCCAAGAATGCCTCACTGCCCTTTTTTCCGCTTTGTAGGCCCCCTTTTTCTTTCTCCACCATTTTAAGCCTGTTTATTTTGTTCACGCCTTTGGGTGACTTCCTTTTTTTCATTTGTTTCTTAATAACCCCCCGCAGGCCGGAATTTACTTTTAAGGTCCACCAAAACCCCTTCTAAAACCAAATCTTTAAACCCCAACAAATTAAAAAAATCCTCACGAACCCATTGACAAATGTCTTATTTTAAAATTCCCCTCAATGGGCCCTTTAACAAATCCTATTTTGTGGGTTGCTTTAATAAATAAATGTACAGACTCCCAAAAATTTTGATTAAAAAAAATGGTTTCAAGGCCGGGGTCCCGGATCTCCCCAAAAGGTGTTTTAAACCCACAGAATCAAACGTTTTAAAAAAATCCTCTTAAAATTGATTTCATCCAAAATTTCTTAAAATTTTAAATCCAAATTTCAACACTAAAAAAGCCTCACTTTACAAAACATTGCATTAAAAAGTTTTCTTTTATAACTTTTTTAACACACACTTCCCCGGTACCTTTTGTAGTGAAATTTTTTTTTCAGAGACTAAAAAATTTTTGATTTTTAGACATTTTAGGTTTCAAAATTGGGTCCCAATTCCCCGGCCCAATTTTTTAATTTTTCCCCATTACAGTATCAAGGAAAAAAAAAAATTTTACACTTACCGTCAATTTTTTTAAAAATGGTAATACCCCACGGGTCAGTGGGGGCAATTTTTTTTGAGGCCCCCCCCTAAGCGATTTAAACAAAAAGTTTTATCCACTTTTGATTTTTTATCTTTTGGGTTCATTTGGGGTCATCAATTTTCGCCCAATTTACCCTTTTGATTAGGTGGGGAGGAATTTTGCCTTTTTTTTTTGAGCGGGCTGAAAGAAAACAAGGGTTAAGGTGTTTCCTTGTGGCTATAACCAGGGTGTCCAAAATTCAAAGATTTGAAGCCCCCCCAAAAAAAAACCCCCAACCCAAAAAAACAAAAACCAACACCCCAAAAAAAAACAAACCCCAAAAACAACCCCCCCTTTTTTGGGTTGACAAAAAAAAAATTTTAAAAAGGGGTTGCTTATTAAAAGGATGGAAAAAAAAGGAAAATTTAAAAACCCATTTCCTTTTTCAACCAAAAAATATCTTTTGATCTTAAATTTTCATTTTTTAAAAAACCTGTTTCTCCATCCCCAAAATACTTTTGGGGGGATTTTGGGCAGGGATAGACCTTTTTCCAAAATGGGCTGGGAGGCAACCAAATTTTTCCCTTTCTAGGGGAAAGCTCTTAAAAAAAAATATTTCGAAGGGGTTTCAACAAGACGGGGCCACCTCGCCTGAGCAATTTTACTGCAGAAAATCATTTCCTTTTTTTCCCTTTTGGGGACGGGGTTGGCCCCCCAGAAGCATTAAGTGGGCTTTTTTGTTTGGGGTTTTGTTTGTTTATGCCATGCCCCAAAACCCACCTTGAAAAGGGAAATTGGGTTTTATTTCAAATTTACCCCTTTTGCAAACTTTGGAAAAAAAAAAAAGGGTTGCAAAACCCCAAACTGTGGGTTTTTTACCATATGCTATTTCCCTACAAACCCCTAAAATATACTTTAGAATAATTAAAAATTTTAAATTTTTTTTAAAAAACCGTGTTACAAAATTTGGGAATTTTGGGAACCCATAGGGGTTTTTCAAAAGACTTTAAAGCCCCAAAATTTTTCTTCCGATTTTTTTTTCAGGCTAGAGAAAAATTTCGAAAGGGCCTTTAAAAATTATCGTGGCTAACCCCCGGGGCCCAAATTTACCCCCTGGGCCGAGAGGGGGCCGCTAATTCTCCTTTTTTCCCGAGTCCAAAATTAGATAGGGAAAATTATTCCCCCACCCCGCCAGGGGTGGCGTTTTCCTGAAACCCCCCCCCCCCCCCCCCCCCCCCCCCCCCCCCCCCCCCCCCCCCCCCCCCCCCTTTTTTTTTTTTTTTTTTTTTTTTTTTTTGTTTTTTTTTTTTTTTTTTTTTTTTTTTTTTTTTTTTTTTTTTTTTCTCCCTTTTCCCCCCCTGGCCCAAAAAGGGAAAACCCCAAAAAAGGGTGGGAAATTTTTTTAAAAAAAAAAAGGCCTTCCGGGGGCCGGGCCCCCGGATTGGGCCCATTTTTTTTTTTCCTGGAGCCCCCCCACCCCGGGCCCCCCCCCCAAAACCAAAATCCTTCTTTTTCATTTAAACCCAAAAACCCCCAAAAGGGGGTTTTTTTAATGGGGTTTTTTTGATCCCAAAAGGCGCCCCCCAAATTTGTTCGGGTTTTGTTATGCTAGCAGGACTAGAGAAAATATTTCTGAGAAGGACCTTGTCACACATGCGGATCTGTGGCTCACCCTCTGGGCTCGTCTGAAGCAGGTGTTACCACCCTGGGCCGAGAGGAAGCGCTCGCCTAAACTTCTCCTCTTCTTCTTCTCCGGGAGTACTCAGAAGACATCTAGATGAGGAAATTGACTCTGCCTCTTCCAGTCTCCGTCTTTGAGGAGGTGGTCAGTATTGGAGCGACTGGACCAATGAAAGGAGCTCCAAAACCCGAACCATTAAAGAGAAAGAACCGCTTGTTTGCCACGTTTTTCATTGAGGCACACATTGTGACCATCTTTTTTTTGTTTCATGAGACTTTATGAAATGGGGCAACTGGGTTGGCACCCCAACATTTTTCTCGTGGTGCCTTATTCGACCACTAACTGGCGATAAGTCGACATGTGAAGGCAAAAAAACAGTCAAAAGTGAGAGATGGAGAAATCATCTCGTCAGAATAGACATGAGAGGCAGAAATCAAAGTCAAAAAATAGCAAGCGAGAGTTGCCACAAAAGTTTAGGGAATAAATTGGTTAGGCAAAACTCAGACATAAGAAGTGGTCAAAAAGCGGCTTTAAAGCCCATTGCTTCATAATCATGACCTTGAGCGCCCTAACAATTCAGGTTGCTAGGAGAAACAAATTCAGGCAAAAAAAATGACACAAAATAATTCAGCTCACAAAAAGTGAGCGACGATTCACTAAAAGGACCTAAAAAATTTGATTCCTTGCTTTGTAAAACCCCCAAAAGAAGTATAAGAATGTGCCGTCTAATACACGGATACCTAAAAAATATTTTAACCACGCACGTGCGCATGGCAGGTGGCTTAAGGGCTCTAGTGAATGTAATTACCCACCGAGCCAGGGGTTGGCGCTGTTTTCTGATCCTTTCTCTCTTTCTCCCCTGCAGACCAAGTGATTGATGGCCCCTTCCGCCAGCGGATGACATCCTCCTGGAGCCACCACTTCCTACCATCTTCTTTCATAAACCAGCAAACCAGCTACCTGCTTTTGATCAGTTTGGACTCGCGTCCCTAAAGACAGCTCCACAGTTAATCACGTGTTTATTTAACCTGCCAAATTATATGGGGTTACTAAGGTCTTTATGTGTGTTCTTAGTGCCATTTTGCTCAACCCAATTCATGTCAATTTCAAACATGACTCATCTTCACAGAGCGGAATGCAAGTCATTGAAGAAAGAGCTCACATTAAAAGTCACCAATCAAATCAATTTGATTTAGAAACAGGCAAAAATCAAACCAATCAGATAGTCTGTATTTATGAAGGAAAGCTTACAAACTGGGAACAAGTGTTGAGGTCGCGGCGCTTAGTTCTGAGTCGGCCACTTGTTTAATGCGTCAGTAGAACTAAGCGGTCATGCTCGTTTAACGAACGAACTTCAAAGAAAATTAACATTTCTTAAAAAAAAACGTTTTTGGTTCAGAGAACGAGAAACTGATATGCCAAACATGTGGAGGTAAAAGTTCATCTTCAGTAGAGGACACAGCACATCAATCAACCAAAAAAATCATGAAGTCGTTAAACAGAGTAAGTGTGCCAGGTAGGCCAGAACTTGAAGCAGCCACCATTTGCACAAGTGTAGGGCTGTTTGTCTATCACTCAGCAGCCTAAGTAAAATACGATCTGAGCAACTGTGCAGGATTATGTAAAAAAATTGAGCTATCGTATGCATAAGCCATGTCAAAGTGGCCGTAAATAGCAGTGTAACATACCAAAATGCCCCCAGAAGGTGTTGTTTAAAGCAGAGTTCCTTAACCTTCCTGATTCACCACCCACTATTTCCCCATGTAAGAGTCTAAAATTGATGAAGTTATAGGATAAGCTCAGTTAAAAAGGGAGGTGATGATTAGTGAGCAGCAGGATGGTTTCATGCCAAGAAAGAGCACCAGAGATGTGATGTTTGCTCTGAGGATGTTGATGGAGAAGATTAGAGAAGGTCAGAAGGAGTTGCATTGCGTCTTTGTGGACCTGGAGAAAGCAAATGACAGGGTGACTTAGAGGAGCTGTGGTATTGTATGAGGTAGTCGGGAGTGGCAGAGAAGTACGTAAGAGTTGTACAGGATAAGTACGAGGACAGTGTGACGGTGGTGAGGTCTGCGGTAGGAGTGACGGCGGTGGGATAACATCAGGGATCGGCTCTGAGCCTCTTTCTTATTTGCAATGGACGGGTTAACAGGTGTGATTAGACAGGAGTCCCTGATGTTTGCTGATGACATTGTGATCTGTCGTGATAGTAGGGAGCAGGTCAAGGATACCCTGGAGAGGTGGAGATATGACGAGGAGTGGAATGAAGCTCAGTAGGAACAAGACAGAATACATGTGTGTGAATGAGAGGGAGGTCAGAGGAATGGTGAGGATGAGGGAGTAGAGTTGATGAAGGTGGACGAGTTTTAAATACTTGGGATCAACAGTACAGAGTAACAGGGATTATGGAAGAGAAGTGAAGAAGAGAGTGCAGGCAGGGTGGAGTGGGTGGAGAAGAGTGTCAGGAGTGATTTGTGACAGACGGGTATCAGCAAGAGTGACATGGAAAGGTCTACAGGATGGTAGTGAGACCAGATATGTTTTATGGGCTGGAGACGGTGGGCACAGGAGACAGAGCTGGAGGTGGCAGAGTTAAAGATGTTAAGATTTGGAATGGGTGTGACAAGGATGGACAGGATTAGAAATGAGGACATTACACTGCGTGCACAATTATTAGGCAAGTTGTATTTTTGAGGATTAATTTTAATATGGAACAAACACAGTGCTATCAGTCAATCCAAAATGGTAATAAACCTGAAACCTGTTTTACAAACGGAAATGTGAGTGTGAACATCGTCAGGGGAATACATATGTGTGTACAAGTATTAGGCAACTATTAGTGTGCAGAATTATTATGCAACTAAAGGAAAAATGAAAATTTCCCCATCTCACTTGTTTATTTTCAGCTGTTACAGGGAGAATAATAAACAAACACCTCAAAATTTACAAATAAACATTTCTGACATTTCAAAAAAATAAATAAATAAAATCAGTGACCAATATAGCCACCCTTGTTTTCAGTAACATTCATAAGCCTTCCATTCGTGGAGTCTGACAATTTCTTGATCTGTTGACGATCATCTTTTTGTGGAGTGGTGACCACAGCCTCCCAGACACTCTTCAGAGAGGTGTACTGTTCTCCTTCCCTGTAAATCTAACGTTAAAGAAGGGCCCACAAGTTCTCAATAGGGTTTAGGTCAGGTGAGGAAGGGGGACCATGTCATTATTCTTTCATCTTTAAGGCCTTTACTGGTTAGCCATGCAGTGGAGAACTTCGATGCAAGCAATGGAGCAGAGGCCTGCATAAAAATCATGGTCTTCTTGACAGATGTAGACTTTTTCCTGTATCACTGTTTGAAGAAAGTGTCTTCTAAAAATTGGTAGTAGGTTTGGGAGTTGATTGAGTTCATCTTCAACGTAAAAAGATCCAACTGGCTCATCTTTAAAAATACCAGCCCATACCAGTACCCCACCTCCACCTTGCTGGCATCTGAGTCAAAGTGGAGCTCTGTGCCCGTTACTGATCCAGCCACGGGCCCATCCATCTGGTCCATCAAGAGTTACTCTCATCTCATTAGTCCATAAAACCTTTGAAAAAAAATCTGTCTTCAGATATTTCTTGGCCCATTTTTTACATTTCAACATGTCTTGTCCAGGGGTGGTCGGGGTTCAGCTTTCCTTACCTTGGCCATGTCTCTGAGCACTGAACACCTTGTACTTCTGGGCACGCTCTCAGGTAGATTGCAGTTCTGGAATATGACAGCACTGGAGGATAACAGGTTCCTGGTAACTTCACGTTTGATTCCTCTCAAATCTTTGGCAGCTAATTTTGTCTTTATTTCTCAACACGTTTCTTGCGACCCTGTTGACTATTTGCAACAAAACGCTTCATGGTTCTATGATCACGCCCCAATATCTTAGCAATTTCAAGAGTGCTGCATCCCTTTGAAAGACTTTTACAATTTATGACTTTTCAGAGTCAGTTAAATCACTTTTTTGGCCCATTTTGCCTGAGGAAAACAAGCTGCCTAATAATTCTGCACACCTTGATATACAGTAGGGTGTTGATCTCCTTAGGCCACACCCTCCCTCATTACACAAATACACATCACCTGACGTGCTTAAATCCAATAAGCATTCAAGTTTATACAGCTTAGAGTCGGAATATACACATAACAATGATGATATGGTCAAAATACTCACTTGCCTAATAATTGTGCACACGGTGTAGACCAGGGGTCCTCAATCACAGTCCTGGAGGGCCACAGTGGCTACAGGTTTTTGTTCTAACCTGGCTGCTTAATTAGAAAGCAATTCTTGCCAATAACTGAATTTCATAGCATGTTAGTGCTTTAACTCTGCTATGTCAAGTAATTCTCATATTCTAGATTTTCTTCCCCTTTCTAAGGATATCATCCAAATGATTCGAAGGCTAGAATGGAGGAGTAGTTCTCAGTCCTTCACTTTTTTCTCTTCACTTTCCTTCTAAGTGTTTAATTAAACCCAATAGTGCATGATAAATACACACAGGTGTAAATGGTATCAAGCTAAATGGAGAAATGCTGCTTTCTTTTGTCATTTGCTTGTTATTACTAATTAGGAGCCATTAAAAACCAAGAATACGGCTGCTTAAGACTAAAATTAGCAATAAGGGTTCAAAATCTTAACGAGCGAGACAACTAAAGTGAAGCAGAAGTGTCACTTGAGCAATAAGGGCTTCTTATTAAGCAACTGGGTTGGAACAAAAATCAGGACTGTGATTGGGGACCTCTGGTGTAGAGGGTCAGCTCAAGTTGGACGGTTGGGAGACAAAGTCAGAGAGGCAAGATTGCATTGGTTTGGACAAGTGCAGAGGAGAGATGCTGGGTATATTGGGAGAGGGATGCTAAGGATAGAGCTGCCAGGGAAGAGGAGAAGAGGAAGGCCTAAGAGAAGGTTTATGGATGTGGTGAGAGAGGACATGAAGGTGATGGTGTGAGAGCAAGATGGAGAGGACAGAAAGATATGGAAGAAGATGATCCATTGTGGCAACCCCTAAAGGGAGCAGCTGGAAGCAGAAGAAGAAGAGTCATTGTGGTCCACTGGGACTGGAGGGTGTGATCCTTCTAGCTGTAATGAGTGTGATTGATAGATTGGGCTGACAAGTGTGATCATTGAGCGCGAACCTGACCCATTTGCAGCCCACCCTAACCCACTACCATTGTAAACAATATCTGAGTATAGCCTCACCAAGGTTGAACAACATGGCAGGAACATCACTGCGCTAAGGGCCACAGTGAATGTGCTGGGATAGTGGGGTGGGAGTGACACCATGTGTGCTGCCATGCCTAAACAGTGTGAGCTCCACAATGTCCCAGCCTTTGGGCCTTGCAGTACAGATTACCTTTGCTATTTTTTGGATGGGTTAGTCACTGCCGTCATTCCTGACAGTGAGAGAAGAGGGTCAGATTACTAGGACTGCATTTTGTCACTTAGGGAACATTGCAAAATTTAGACTGCTTATAACACTGCAAGATGCTGAAAAGCCAGGACCAAGCAAGGGTCAGACGCGTGCCGAAAGAAATCTCCTCAGTCCAAAAGTTTGCTTTAAAAGATTTAGTGAAAATTCAGAGCTCAGGTTGGACAGTTAGAAAACAAATTCGAGGCAAGATTGTGTTGTTTTGGACATGTGCAGACGAGAGATGCTGGGGATAATGAGAGAAGGATGCTAAGGATAGATCGGCCAGGGAAGAGGGGAAGAGGAAGGACTAAGAGAAGGTTTGTGGATGTGGTGAGAGAGGACATGCAGGTGACAGGTGTAATAATAATAATAATAATAATACATTTTATTTATATTGCACTTCATATTTTAGAAATCTCAAAGTGCTACAGAGTAAAAACAAAAATAATAAAACAAGAAAATCTATGTATGCTTTAACAAAATATCTTTCTAAAAAGATGAGTTTTTAGATTCCGTTTAAAACATCAGTGGAACTGTGGGGCTCTCAGGTAGTCAGGGAGGGCGCCATAGATGACAAAGCCCTATCACCGGTTCTAGGGACTTGAGAGTGTTAGTGTGTACAGAGCGAGAGATGTGAGGAGGTATGAGGGTAAGGAGTTCCTGTAAGTAAAGGAGGGCATGTCCATAGATGCACTGATGGGTGAAGAGAACGACCTTGAACTCAATTCTGAGTGGGACAGGGAGCCAGTGAAGGGTTTTCAGGATTGGGGTGGTATGGTCATGCGCTTTCGCACCCTCATCAGGATCCTGGCAGGGCAATGCTGAATATTCTGGAGTCTCTGAATACTCTTGCCAGGAATCCCGATGAGGAGCGCGTACAGTAATCCAACCTGGAGGAGACAAAGGCATGGACGAGCTTCTCTGCATCTTCCAGGGTGAGAGTTGGTCGGAGTTTAGCGATGTTCTTGAGGTGGTAGGAGGAAGACTTACAGAGGTGTTTGATGTGGGCGTCGAAGGTGAGTTGAGGGTCCATTTTAACACCCAGATTGGTGACAGATGTGGAAAGGGGAGTGTTTTGGCCAGCGAAAGTGATACTGGTGATGGCAGAAGAGCGGAGATGGTGTGATGTGTCAACTAAGATGGCTTCTGTTTTGGATCTGTTTAGCTGAAGAAAATTGAGCCTCATCCACGCCTCTATCTCCTCCAAGCAGGTAGTCAATGTAGAGATTGGCAGAGGAGCAGTAGAGGAGGTGTGACAGAACAAGATGATGAGGACAGGAAGAGAGCACATTAATTTCCATGCTATAGGGCACGTTAAGGCCTGGTTTAAAACCGTGTGCCCTCCATGCCTTACACACGGCAAGGCAAGTCACTAATTGAGGCTAATCTGTGGTCAGACAGGCAACAAATCGTTAGAAAATACCAATTCAATTCAACTTGTAGGAGATGTATGAACCTCCCATAGACTATGCACTAATACATAGGCAAACATTTAATGTAACTTACATAAGTAGCAAACGACTCTTACAATAAGTTCACTCCTTTGTTTTTAGTTGACTAGATTATTGTAACACACTTTAAACTGGTCAATTGACTGCAATTAGTGCAGAATGCAGCGGCAAGAATCTTAACCAGGAAAAGAAAACCTGAACACATCACACCAGTCTTAAAGCGTCGTTACACTGGCTACCCGTGCCATTTAAAACTGACTTTAAAATACTGCTAATGGTATACAAAGCTTTAAATAATCTCTCTTCTTCCTGTATCTTGGAATGTCTGTTCCCCAGCAAGTAGTGAGGCGGCCTTCTGCTGTAACGCACCAAAAATCTGAAATGCTTTACTAATAGTTTCAGGTTAGTGCTACCCTCAATAAGATAGATATGCATAACATTGTCATACTTTTCAATGAAACTACAATCTTTATGAACCTCATCTTGTTCCTTTTCTGGTTCTTCTGTGGTGGCGTTCTGCACCACCACCACCACCTGATCAAATATCCTGTGCTGTCGCCTGTGACACTCGAATGAAGGCGGGTGCCCCAGCTGTCCAAGAGACACTGCATTGAATACTTTCTGGAAACAATGGGGAACGACCTAAGGACATATACAGTCATATGAAAAAGTTTGGGACCCCTCTTAATTCTTTAGATTTTTGTTTCTCATTGGCTGAGCTGTCAAAGTATCAACTTCCTTTTAATGTCTGACATGCCTAATGGAAACAGTAGGATTTCAGCAGCGACATTCAGTTTATTGGATTAACAGAAACTACGCAATATGCATCATAACAAAATTAGACAGGTGCATAAATGTGGGCACCCAACAGAGATATGACGTCAATACTTAGTTGAGCCTCCTTTTGCTCCTTTGAGCCTCCAGACGCTGTCCTCCTATAGCCTGTGATGAGTGTCTAGATTCTGGATGGAGGTATTTCTGACCATTCTTCATACCAAATCTCTCCAGTTCAGTTCAATTTGATGGACAGCCTGCCTCAAATCATCCCACAGATTTTCGATGATATTCAAGTCAGAGGACTGTGACGACCATTCCAGAACATTGTACTTCTCCCTTTGCATGAATGCCTTTGTAGATTTCCAACTGTGTTTTGAGTCATTGTCTTGTTGAAATATCCAACCCCTCTTTAAGTAACTTCAACTTTGTGACTGATGCTTGAACATTATCCTGAAGAATTTGTTGATATTGGGCTTAATTCATCCGACCCTCGACTTTAACAAGGCCCCCAGTCCCTGAACTGGCCACACAGCCCCACAGCATGATGGGACCTCCACCACATTTGACAGGAGGGTAGCAGGTGTTTTTCTTGTTCTTCTTCCACCATGTAAAGCGCTTTTTGTTCTGACCAAATAACTCCATTTTTGTCTCATCAGTCCAAAGCAATTTGTACCAGAATGAATCTGTCTTGTCTAAATGAGCATTTGATACAACAAGTGACTCTGTTTGTGGTGTGAGTGCAGAAAGGTCTTCTCTCTTATCACCCTGCCATACAGATGTTCTTTGTGCAAATTGCACTGAATTGTAGAACGATGTACAGATACACCATCTGCAGCGAGATGTTCTTGCAGGTCTTTGGAGGTGATCTGTGCTTGTCTGTCACCATTCTCACAACCCTGCCTCTTCATATGCCGCTCTTGTATTTTTCTTGGCCTGCCAGACCTGAGGTTTAACAGCAACTGTGCCTGTGGCCTTCCATTTCCTGATTCCATTCCTTACAGTTGAAACTGACAGTTTAAACCTCTGAGATGGCTTTTTGTAGCCTTCACCTAAACAGGAGACTCAACAATCTTTGTTTTCAGATCTTTGGAGAGTTGCTTTGAGGATCCCATGCTGTCTGTCACTCTTCAGAGGAGAGTCAAAGGGAAGGAAGCACAACTTGCAATTGACCACCTTAAATACCTTTGACCACTCGTGATTGGACACTCCTGTCTGTGAAGTTCAAGGCTTAACGTGCTCATCCAACAAGTAATCAGCATTGAGCAGTGACAGACATTCAAATCAGCACAATGACAAGGGGACCCACATTTGTGCACAGACAGTTTTTTACATTTGATTTCATTTCATAACTAAATACTGTGTCACTAAAAATCTTTGTTTGGAAAACACCGCAGTACTCCTAGGAAATGAAAGACATACCACTGATATCTTGTTTGTTGAAAGGAGAGTCCATTATTATGCAGGCTGAGAGGGGTTCATATGATTCTATCTATCTATCTATCTATCTATCTATCTATCTATCTATCTATCTATCTATCTATCTATCTATCTATCTATCTATTATATAGTGCCTTTCATATCTATCTATTTATCTATTTATTATATAGTGTCTTTCAATCTATCTATCTATATATTATTAATGTCATGAAAGTTAACAATAGAGATGAAGAAGTAGGAAAAATATGGACTGACCTGCTGCTTGGAGGCTCAGGACCTGGTGGGGTTTCATCTTTTCTTCTTTTTTTTGTCTCCTAAAGCAAATAATAATAATAATAATAATAATAATAATAATAATAATAATAATAATAATATAAATGTAATGTAAATATAATGGCAATTTTCCCTTTAGCTGGTTGGACATGAAGAGCATCAGCACAGTGCTGTTTCAGGTCAGATGTCACTCCATGGGTGATCGAAAAGCCTAGGGACAACTGTATTTGTCACCAGGCACAGGGCACAAATGTCCTGTCTTAACAGTAGTAATAATAATAAGAAGAATATTTGGGTGACACCTTTAAGTGTATAAATATTAAGAGAGTTACTTATTCACTTAGTCTGACTTACATTTTTATGAAAAATTTCAATTAAACTCAGAAAGCAAAGTTGAGCTTACTAATTTAGAACCCTTCTTGCAAATATAAATCATTTTTATTGCACATTTTATAAAAAATATCCAATATTTATGTGATTTCTCAAACCAGACTGTATGTAATTACCTAAACAAACTCAATTAAAAGTAAAAGTGAAAGTATCTGACATGGAATCTACTCTAGGCACGGAATAATATAATAAAATAATAATATGCGGACAACAAAACGTACAATTTAGCTACTTTAGGAAAACATCAATTAGTATCAATTAGTACATCTTCTCAAATCAAACTGTGCATTGGGAAGAAATATTACACAGCAATGGGACAGACAGACAGACAGACAGACAGACAGACAGACAGACAGACAGTGCGTATAGCAAATGAGTCTCAAAAAGCGAGCCTGTAAGCGTGTTATGAAATAGAAAACAAATTGGATAAAATCTGAATGATACACACATTCATTTCAACGTGTGGCTCTTCTTGTCCAGCTTCCTTCATAAGCACAGCACTTGTGCTCCAGTACTTGAAGCAGGCTGTGCATTTTAATATTTTACAATGATGATTAAAATTTGAATTTAATAAGGCTGTGATGTTCTTTATTTAGATCTATTTAAATAAATTGTATTTGTGTACTGTAAATGAACTTGAAAGAAAATCTTACAAGTAGAACTGCAGTTTTTCTATGAAATGTTCAACATCGACCGATTAAATGACAGAATCCCAAAAACAGAACAAATATGACAGAAGGATCCGATTTATTTTGTTTTATAATTGTATCTTTCATTTTCTATTCTTTAATATATAAAGCACTTTGAGCTACTGTTTGTATGAAAATGTGCTATATAAATAAATGTTGTTGTTGTTGTTGATGTCAATGGGATTTCAAACACATTGAAACCAAAATCCAAATAAACAGCACAGCACAGCAGCAAACTCTTTATTTCTTATTGTCTACTTCTATCGTCAACTGCAGCGCCTCCCCATATTCTTCCTTTCATTTCTTCTTAAATGAGATTTAAACTTATAAAAGCAAGTCAACATACTTTTGCTTTGCTCTGTGGGGGAAGAAGCGAAAGCTTTAGATTCCTCAATTTTGGTTTTCCATGGATCTTGCCAATTTAGGGTCCCCTGATACTGAAAACATTGATATCTCGATGATGGGTGTGTGTTTGTGTGTCACAGTTACTTCAGGACGGTCTCGAGCTCAAACAGCTGGACAGAAAAATCCCAAACTCGAATCTTAAATCAGTGATGAGATGACGATGTGAGCAAATCATGAAAGAGAAAGAGACACTCTAGAGGAACCCTT
>NW_024379530.1:0-11534 GCF_016835505.1 Polypterus senegalus
AAACCAGGTGATGGAGGGTACACTACAATTATTAAAATAAAGGTGGATAATCAATATCAAGATGAAGAAGTCGACAACAGATGGGTACCTACTCTCAAAAGTGTTTCACACTCACATAAATGTAGAGTTCTGTAACTCTGTGAAGTCAATAAAGTACATTTGCAAATATGCCAACAAAGGGAGCGACATGGCTGTCCTACAGGTTAATAATGACTCCTCCAATGATGAAATAACACAGTACCAAATGGGACGGTACATTAGTAGCAATGAAGCAGTATGGCGTTTGCTTTGTTTTCATATCCACGAATGTTATCCAACGGTTGTACACCTGTGTGTACATTAGGAAAACTGGAAAACTTGTATATTTTAATGAAGACATTATGTATAATGTAGCCTTGCAACCACCCAACACAACACTGACTGCTTTTTTCAACTCTGTCAGGATGATCCATTTGCGAGAACATTGTTGTATACTAATGTACCGAGATATTATACGTGGAATGCATCCTCAAAAACGTTTTATAGAAGGAAACAAGGTGCAATAGTTCCAGGGCATGACGGAATTCGAATGAGTGATACTATAGGACGTTCACCCAAACAACTCAGAATGCTATTACCTGTGCCTCTTGCTCCACACGATCCATGGACCTACATCTTTTATTTAATTGAAAACTGTCGATGGACATGTATGTGAGACCAATCGTGAAGCTTGCCAAAAACTTGGTTTACTAGAAGACAATCAACACTGGGACACCACGCTTTTTGAGGCATCTGTTACACGCTTTCCTCCTCAATTACAGGATCAATTTTCAATTATTCTTACAACTTGCACTCCATCAAATCCGTCAAGTCTTTGGGAAAAGTACAGAGACAGCCTTAGTGAGGATATATTTCATCAACAACAGATGGCCAATCCCAATATAGATGTAAATTACACCCAGGATACAGTATGTATAATAAAGCTCTTATACGAATAGAGGACAAGTGTCTTCGTATAAGCAGCAAAACATTACTACACTTAGGTTTACCAGCTCCAAACAGGGCAGCACCATATACAATAGATATGGATGTCTTAAGAGAAAGGTCTTATGATGTAAATGTTTTAACAACTTATAGCCACAAACAAACCCTTTTTAACACCAGACCAGTTAACTGCATTTAATCATATAACGGGTTTGATTAAAAAAGGAAATGGTGGTGTTGTTTTCCTTGATTCTCCTGGAACAACAGGAAAAACATTCTTAATAAACCTGATTCTTGCCGAGATACGAGTGAATGGTGACATATGGTGGCTGTAGCGTCATCGGGAATCGCTTCCACATTATTAGATGGAGGCCGTATGACACATTCGGCATTCCAATTACCATTAAACCTCACTCATGACAAAAATCCACTTTGCAACATATGCAAGGGCTCTGGAAAGACAAAAGTCTTGCAACATTCAAAGATAATAGTTTGGGATGAGTGCACCATGGCAGATAAAAGAGCTTATGAAGCCTTGAACCAAACAATGCAAGATCTCAGAGATCCTACCAAAATAATCCTACCAGTTAATTACTGGTTATTCCACGAGGGACACCAGCAGATGAAATCAACGCGTGTTTAAAATCATCTACAATTTGGAAACATATTGAAACAAAAATCCTAACTGCCAACATGAGGGTGCGTATTCTCGGTGATGACACGGCAGATAATTTTGTGAAGCAGCTACTCAGTCCTGGAAATGGGAAATATCCTTCGGACTCTCTTTCATGATTGATTTCCTTTTCACCTGATTTCTGTGCGTGGTTACTGTCAGTATAAGAAATAATACAGAAAGTTTATCCAAATCTTCCAAATAATTGTAAAGATTCTCGCTCCAAAAAATGATAATGTCAATAAAATTAACAACACCATCCTCCAAGAGTTCCCAGGATTATGTATGACATATATAGTCATTGATACTATTATGGACCCCAATCAATCAGTTAATTATCCAACTGGATTTTTAAATTCATTGGAGCCACCAGGTCTACCGCCTCATATATTAAATTTGAACGTTTGTTCAATTATTATATTACTCCGGAATTTAGATCCTCCCAAACTGTGTATGGCACAAGATTGTATGTCACAAAATTAATGCCAAATGTCATTGAGGCGACAATCTTGACAAATGCCGGTAGAGGGAATAGTGTCTTCATACCACGTATCCTTCAAAAGGCTACAATTTCCGGTCCACCTTGCATTTGCAATTACAATAAATAGAGCACAAGGTCAGTCACTTAAAGTTGTAGGAATCAATTTAGAAAATCCATGCTTCTCCCACGGTCAGTTATATGTAGCGTGTTCTCAGGTGGGTACACCAAAAAATTTCTACATTTATGCACCTAACGGAAAGGCAAAGAATGTAGTTTACCCGAAAGCACTGCAGTAGTACTCAATGTTTCTTTACTTCTTAAATGTTAATCTTTTACAGTTTAATCATTTATATGTACGTATATGCAATGTGCTTCTTATATATTACTTCATGTTCTCATATAATGATGATGTTAATAATGTTGTTTATATTGATTTATATGTTATTGTAAATGCTCTTTATTGATTGAAAAATAAAATTGGTAATTAAAACCTTATTTTATAAATACTGCATTGTATTTTTTTCCCTTCCACTCAGTGAGCGAAGCCACTGGGTAATCAACTAGAAAATAAATAAATAAATAAATACAGTATATTATGAGGAATAAACACAAACTGGTAAAGTGCTGGGGATCGAGGCTAACCCAATTAATGTCTGAAGGTTTAAAAGGAGAAACAGAGTTGGTTCCTGGTGATTTCTGTCCACATTCTCACTGCTGAGCCACTTTCTTAGCATCTTCTGTGGGAGCTCCTGTCTCCTCATAAGCTCGTCCCAAAATGAGAAGAACTTGTCTCATATTTAAAAATGACCTGCTGTTGCTTCTTTAGTTTCTTAGCTTCTTGCTCATCGGATCTTCTTAAATTTCATAAATTCCAGGTGAACTTGTTCTAAATTCTTTTTATCAGACCTTCAACATCATCGCTGCTCTCCATCTCCATACTTCACATTTGTTCGGCTTGTTTCTGTTGTCATTCTTTTGGACTAAAGTTGCATGTAACATTTTTAGTTTTTGTGGGTTTGGTCTTCACAACCCACCTCAACATGTTAGATATGCTTACAATGTATTTATTTATTTTTCTTTTCTCCTCTCATGTTTCAGGCTTTAATTAATTAATTGGGAACAGTTAGATTTAGCTTTTTTTCCAGTCACTTTGTTTCATTTCTCAGATCAGAACTGAAATTATCAAAATGTTTTGTTCAATCTGCACATCATCTTCTCACTTGTGCACATCATAGAAGTAATGTCTCATTGTTTTGAAGAAACTGCAGATGTTCTGGCACATTCACACCGATGATTATGTACAAGTGTCTGCTGGGTCTTACATTATCAGTCGCTTATGTCATGATGTTCAAAAAGTTTTATACTGGTCTCTGTTGAATAGTCTTACCCCCCAAAACAATGAAGCATTACTTCATCACATAAGTCATTACAGGCAAAATGGTTGAACTAACTGTCATAATCTGTCAAGCATATTGTCTTTATATTTCTATTTGACTTTTTCAGTAAATGTGCCCTGAATTGGTGAATTGCTTTCAGGTGAATCTTGAATTCCACCATTGAAGGAGAATGTTTGAAGTGTCAGATCAACCGATGATCAGCCGGTCCTCCAAAGAGCTCAGAGGGACATTTCATGAACCTTCAGTTGGCAAGCAGATATTGAGAGAGCTCAGCACAGTGTTTGAGTTTCTGACAATGGAATAATAAAAAGAAATGAACAGCCAGGAAGAAAAACAGAGGAAGAGGTAAAAGAGAACAAAGATACAGGCACATTCCTAATATCATAAGGGCCACAACTGTGGACCATGTTCTCAATCTTGGACATACAATGGCAGAGGCTGAATGTTGGGACAACAACCGTATCGTCAATCATTCAGACGTTTTGTGGAGTTGACAGGTATGTAATCTGACAATGAGCACTGCACTCTAATACTGTATACTTACTGCAATGCTTCATATTACAGTTAACTCCGGACCTTCTACCTGCTTAACAGTTAATGGAATAATGAGGGACCTGCACACACCTGGCGATGGAACAGCTTGTCAATTAAATGTCCAAATACTTTTGAGCCCCTGAAAATGGGGGGCTATGCAGAAAAATATTGGTCATTCCTAAATGGCTTATATGATATTTAAAGCAAACCATTTAAATTGAAACTGAAGTCTACATTTCTGTCAGATAATAGTTGCTTTATTTCAAATCCATTGTGGTGGTGTAGAGAGCCAACATTATGGAAATTGTGTCCAAATCCTCTTGGGTCTGACTGAATAAAGACCTAATGAGACCTCACCTGGAGATCTGTGCGGGATGTTAGTCTCTACATTATAAAAACACAACCTTCATTGCATGTGAATTATTACAGTTGGTAGTGATAGCCAAGTGCTTATTTGATTTTTATTGGTTTATTGTTACAGTTCTTCTCAATCACTTTGAACATTTCTCTAATAATCATTAATTTTCACAAACAGTATGCACCTTTCTAGAAACAATTCATACAAAAACCACCACACAATGGATTACCTGCAAAAGCCCTTAGCGTGCTCAAAATCCTTAGTTTATCTCTACAAAGTCAATATTTATGTCAATGAACATGTCGGTGCCATCAGAATGACAAGTCCTTGTGTCTTTGTTAAAATGCGTAGCCATGTCGTCAGTATCACAGTGCACTCTGGGAGGATTTTCTGATGTGAACTCTGGCTGAGGTTTTGATGTCAATGACTGAAGATTCTCAAGGCTGCACTTTTGTGTACGTATGGCAGATATCAACTCCAGCAGTACAAAGTTACACCTGACTGTATGTGGGGCATTGACAGCAAGAGATTGGATAGGATTCACATTTACGCTTCTACTGTTTGGACTCTAATTTGTTGACAGAGCATATTGTTGTGATGCAAAAAAGAAACAGACAAGACTGTTTCATTGCACTATATATCACAAAGGAAAAAATACAAAACTAGCAATGTAAGCACAGGAAACACCCCTTAGGTAGAACTGCACATGCAGCGCTGTATGGAGAATTACAGGGTGGTCTTTCTACACCTGACATTCCTGTCTTTTGGGCCACAGATTCTCATCCACATCACAGCCGATATCTTCCTTTGCAATATCGCGTGGAAAGAATCTTTAGGAAAGTTTAATTCAGCGTTTGCAGTCGTCTGCTGTGATGTCCACACATGCTTCATCCATGACATCCAGCAGGGTTATCTGAGTCTGTGGCTGGTGATTGTAAACCTGCCACCTCCACGATTAGTAGAACTCCTCAACTGGGTTAAGGAATGGAGAACAGGATGGGTGGAATTCCACCATGTAGTGGGCTGCAAACCATTTAGTGATGGTGCTTGAGTGATAGAAACGCACATTATCCCAAATTACCACATACTTTGGTAAATCTTCTTGAATAAGACCCCACTCATCATCGGGGTGAGGTTCTTGTAGAGGGTGTCTAAGAAGAGAAGGAGATGCAGTGTGTTGTGTGGCCCTATAATGGGAATGCGAGTTAGCACCCCATGCACTGAAGTCGCAGCACACATGGTGATGGTCCTTCCATGCTGGCCTGGGACATCAAAAGTAGCAGAATTTGGAAAATGAATTCTGAAGTGTAGAGGGCGCTATACTGTCTGCTCAGATTCAGCCAACTGCTTCAAAACTGGGATGACGATACTTGACAGTACAGATGGACAAGGAGCCAAAAGATACTGGGACAGCAAACCAAGTGATTTTCAACACAAAACAGTGGAATATTCACCAATGGCAAAGTCAATCAACTGGCCTCAACACAACTGGACATGCAGTTCACTTAATGAAGACAAAACTGATGGCAGAATTCAATGAACAAGCAGCACCTGAAGACAGCGGCAGTAAAGGCCTGGCAAGGAATCAGAAAGGTAATCACCCAACACTTGGAGATGGCCATGGGTTCAAACTTCAGTCGGTCATTGACTGCAAAGGACTTTCAACCAAAATTTGGAAATTTATCATTATATTCATGATTAGGTTAGTTTGTCCAAATACTTTTGAGCCCCTCAAACTGGTGGGACCATGTATAAGAATGTCTGTTTTTTTCTAAACAGCTCACACAATATATCTGGTAAACCCCTTGAATTAAAGCTGAAAGTCTACACTTGAATCACATTTGGATTGCTTTGATTCAGATCCATTCTGGTGGCCCACAGAGTCAAAATTATGAAAATCGTGTAACTGTCCAAAAACATCTGGACCTGACTGTATACTGTAGCTTAAACATAACCTCTCTGGACTTGAAGTCTACACATTTGGGGGGCTATACAATCTGACCCCCTGTTGTCCTTCTTCATCACTTCTCTACACTGTGCGGGTGTACACAGTCACAATCCTTCTCATAAGGTGCATTTTCAAATCTAAAAACTTCTACTGTGTTTTCATATTCAACATTTGTTACTTCCTACACGCCATACTATTACATTTACCAACATAAAATTTCATCTGCCACACAGCTACTCAAGTCTGAACTTCTCCCAGTTCCCTCTCTAGTGATATTAAATAAGTTGAGGACCTGCCTTAAGCACATCAGAGGTGTCTCCATACTACTAAAGTTCATCAACCTGGTCATCGGTGCACCTCAGGTAGGATCCTGGCTTTGGATTGACTCACAGAGGAGGGAAAAATGAGGCAAATGGCGCTTCACTGACCCCCAGTGAGCAGTAGGAGGGGAGATGAATGTACAGTCACAGGAAAAGGCAGACCGGCATGTATGGAGCTGCAGAAGGTTAGAGTGGAGTTGAAAAGTTTCCACTTTTAACTACAAAAGACCTAATGGGCCGCTGAATGGCCATCTTAAGTATTGTCTTGAGTGCAAGGTCCATTTCTCAGTCTCTCATACACCTGATCATTTCAATATCTTTCCAGTAAACAATTCAGTATTTAAATTACAACAATAACTGAGAGACTTATATATTATAATTAAAATTACAATTATTATAATTATATTTACCTGTCCAGGTTTTGTTCCTGCTTTCCACCCTATGCTTACTTAGATAGTCTTCAGCCCCTGCTCAAGATTAAGTTGTCTTAGAAAATGGTATGACATTACCAAAGGGTTTAGGGTTTAATATTTAAACACTTTTCAGCATATTCATCCACCACAATTTTGTCCAAGTGCTGCAATATTGCTTCCCTAACTTATGCAGAAATTCATTTTCATACTCATCAGTTCAATTCTCCTAATGTTGAGTCCATTGCTTATCATATCGAGATTTAGCTGACTAAGTCTAACTTGATTTGGCCTCTTCTTATACTCGAAGTTCAGGTGGTTCCTCAAACTCAAAGTGTTTCTGGTTAACTCAAAATGGACGGAAACAACCAAGTTCTGGAGCCCTGAGAAATGATCAAGGAGAACATCAATGAGGCTGAGAAAGACCCAGAGGAGAATGTGACATCAACAGAGGGAGCGTCTGTGACTTGGATTGTGGAGCTGAAGGGATGGACTGTGTGGTGTTTTACACAGTGAGACGAGACCATCCTGATTTGTGTTTTATTTAATTAATGTGAAGTAATTTCACAGTTTCCAACTGTGTCCCCATGTTCTTGATGAACTCAAGATGGCGCCGACTGTTGTGGCACGCCGTCAGCCGCCCTGGCTTTTTTGTTTCTCGTTAGTCCTGCTTTTTCCTCGGCTTACCTGCTCCTGTGATGCTCTTCCTGACTCGATGATTCATTATGATTGCCTCACCCTTCTGGCTCTTCGAACGAGTGTGGGGGTTTCTCAACATCTGACCCCTAAATTCAGTCAAACCTTTGGCCGACTGTTTGAGGAAGTCCCAGCCTTCCTCATCATTGTCCACGGCTTGGCCGGTCGCCGATGGAAACGCCGCCACCGGGGGAAGTGCGGAGGCACCAAGGCTCGGCTCCGAGCTTCCCGGATCCTCTTTAGTAACAACTCTCCTGGCTCACAACATGAGGTAATGCTGTCGAATTGCCACTTGCCCTCGGAGGCTTCGGTGTACCTCCCTGCCTCGCTCCATCACCACCGCCGGGGGGTGAACTTTAACAACCTACGCCGTATCATGACAATGTCAGCCGCCACGGCTGGTGCGTCTCTGTTAAAGTCGTCCCAGACGGTTCGTTTCGCTCTGATAAATGCCAGATCGGTCGTGAACAAAACTTTCATCCTGAAAGACTTTTTTTCTTTCAAATGGCCTGGATTTTTTATGTACCGCTGAAACCTGGATTTTACCGGGCAGACGCTCCCACTCACTGAAGTTTTGCCCCTGGGATGTTCCTTTATGAACACTTCGAGAGCGCAACGCCATGGCGGGTGCTTATTGACTTTATTTAAATCTGATTTTATCTGCAACCGCCCTTCCCTTCCCCTTTCATTTTCCCCTTCAACTTTTGAGCTCAGTATGTTTGAACTAGTCTGCTCTCCACCGCTGCTGTGCACACTCCTCTATCGCCCGCCAAAATATAATAAGGACTTTTTGGATGAGTTTGCAGCTTTCCTAGCTGATATTACCTGCAGATATGATCGTTTCCTTTGTTTGGGTGATTTTAATATCCATGTTTGTTGTCCCGTTAATCCTCTAGCAAAAGACTTTCTGGACATTATTGACTCCTTTGGTCTCTCTCAACTAGTGAACGGACCAACACATGGACAGGTTCACACACTGGACCTGGTTCTTTCTCGTGGTCTCAAAATCAGTGACTTGGACATTCTGCCTCCCAGCTTTTCTGATCACTCGCCTGTTCTGTTTAATTTGGATTTGGTCGCTGTTTAGCATGGTAAATCCACCACTACCCGTCCCTCCCGTGTCATTCCCCCCTCTGCTGCTGAAGATTTTGCAGCTGCTTTTTCACCAATCTCCACATCACGTGAATCCACGAATGTTGATGTTTTATTGCAAACCTTCACATTTCCTGCTGTTCTGTGATGGATGTTGTAGCCCCACTCAAACGGAGACAATCCAAAGTCAAGCATGACCCATGGCTAAACGAACAAACTCGCTCCATCAGGCAAAACTGTAGGCGGCTAGAACGTAAATGGAGGAAAGATGGTCTCACTGTTACCTTCGACTGCATGAGAGACGCGTGGTCCCAATACCAGAGAGCAGTCAGAGGTGCAAGGAACCGTTTTTTCGCTGACATCATCTCAAAAAACTCTGGCAATCAACGTGTCTTATACAAAACACTAAATGCTGTCCTCTCTCCAGCTGCAACTGTTTTCTCTTCTGCCTCCACTGCTCTTTGTAATCAGATCCTCACATTTTTTCTGGATAAGGTCACCAACATTAGATCCCAGATCTTCATTTCTTCTTCTGCCTCTGTTGATTTAGCCGCTCCTGCACATGGCTCCCTCACCAGCTTTGAACCCATTTCGCTCCCCCATCTGGAAAAAATCGTCGCCTCAATGAAGCCTTCGGGCTCTCCGGACGATGTGGTGGCATCCAGACTGCTGAAAGATGTGTTTCCTGTGATTCGATACGATGTTCTAAAGATCATAACTAGTAGTCTATCCTCGGCTATAGTTCCTCGTGCTTTCAAACACGCAGTTGTACATCCAATTGTGAAAAAAACTGATCTTGACCCTGCTGTTCTCTCTAATCTTCGTCCAATCTCTAAACTACCTTTCTTGTCAAAAGTACTCGAAAAAGTAGTTTATGAGCAATTAACTCATCACCTACAGGACCATCAGGTAATGGACCTTTTCAGTCAGGCTTTAGGCCCCAACACAGCACAGAAACCGCGCATTTACGTGTCCTAAATGACGTCCTTTTGGCATTGGACTCAGGACTCCACGTGATCATGGTTCTTCTCGACTTATCTGCTGCCTTCGACACAATCGATCACGACATCATGATCTCCCGACTCGAATCCTGGGCTGGTGTATCTGGCTTAGCCCTCGACTGGTTCAGGTCCTATTTCTGTAACAGGACTCTCAGAGTCATGCTAGACGATTTTTCATCTGAATCAGTCCCACTCCCATGTGGAGTCCCCCAGGGTTCCATTTTAGGGCCACTACTTTTTTCAATCTACATCCTGCCTTTAGGTGCAATTTTTAGAAAACATGCAATTTCATATCACCTATATGCTGACGACTGCCAAATTTATTTCTCCCAACTGGCTCCACCAAACCTCTCCTCGACTGCCTAGCTGACATTAAGAACTGGCTGGCTGTAAACTTCCTTCACCTGAACGATTCAAAAACTGAGGTCATTGTTTTTAGCCCTGACTGCAAACAGGCTCCACCCCTTGGCCTCGACTCTCTTCCCATTCCAGTAACTTCATCTGTCTCCAATCTTGGAATCAAAATGGATACGTTCCTGAAAATGGATGCTCAAGTCAACAGCACAGTAAAATCCTGCTTTTTCCATCTCAGGCGAATCGCCAAACTCAAGCCTATTCTGTCTAACCACCTCCTGGAATCAGTAATCCATGCTTTCATTATGTCCTGGCTCAACTGCTCTAATTCCTGCCTTTTTGGCATCAGTAAAGCCACTCTTTCTAGACTCCAACTGGCTCAAAATGCGGCTGCAAGGTTTCTAACTGGAAGTAGCAGAAGCCAACACATTACACCAATTTTAAAAACCCTACACTGGCGATTAGATTCAGAATTTATGATACTCCTCTTAACCTATAAGGCACTAAACTACTTGTTCCCTAGATCCAGTGCCAACAAAACTAGTAAAAAGTGCAATGGATGTTCTTGTAGCACCAATTCTAAACATTATCAATAGTTCATTATTGCATGGCACAGTACCTGATGCACTAAAAGTGTCAGTCATTAAACCTTTACTTAAAAAGTCAGACCTAGACCCACACATACTAAATAACTATAGGCCTATTTCAAATTTACCATTTCTCTCTAAAATACTAGAGAAAGTAGTCGCCAGTCAGCTTCAGTCACACCTTATGCATTACAATTTATTTGAGAAATTCCAGTCTGGCTTTCGACTGGTCATAGTACAGAAACGGCACTAACACGGGTTGTAAATGACATTCTGATATCCTCTGATGAAGGAAATTCCACTGTAATTATGTTGTTGGACTTAAGTGCAGCGTTTGACACCATTGACCATTCTATTTTACTGCACAGGCTAGAAAACGATGTTGGACTTACAGGCCCCGTGCTCGCTTGGTTCAGTTCTTATTTATCAAATCGATTCCAGTATGTACAGAAATGTGCAGACAGTACTCCATCATTATACACAGAAGTTGAATATGGTGTCCCGCAGGGCTCAGTACTGGGACCTTTACTGTTTTCACTTTACATGCTTCCACTGGGATCTCTCATTAGGAAACATAATGTTAATTTTCACTGTATGCAGATGACACCCAGTTATACCTTTCATTTAAATCAAATGAAGTTTCTCCGATGTTGTCTTTAATTAGTTGTGTTAGTGAATTAAAGGAATGGATGAATGAGAACTACTTGTCTTTAAATACAG
>NW_024379531.1:0-9379 GCF_016835505.1 Polypterus senegalus
CTCTCAGGACTTTTCTTTTATCAGTTTTTTGGGTCCTGCCGTCCCGATGTTGCTGTAGCTTTTTTTTTGCACAGACCGTGGTAAATTCAGTTGATTGGACATGATTTGGAAAGGCACACACCTGTCTAATAGATCCCTCAGTTGACAGTTCATGTCAGAGCACAAACCAAGCATGAAGTCAAAGGAATTGTCTGCAGAACTCCGAGACAGGATTGTCTCGAGGCACAAATCTGGGGAAGGTTACAGAAAAATTTCTGCTGCTTTGAAGGTTCCCATGAGCACAGTGGCCTCCATCATTCGTAAGTGGAAAAGTTCAAACCACCAGGACTCTTCCTAGAGCTGGCGGCCATCTAAACTGAGCGATTGGGGAGAGGCCTTAGTCAGGGAGGTGACCAAGAACCGATGGTCACTTTGTCAGAGCTCCAGAGGTCCTCTGTGAAGGAGGAGACCCTTCCAGAAGGACAACCATCTCTGCAGCAATCCACCAATCAGGCCTGTCTGGTAGAGTGGCCAGACGAAAGCCACTCCTTAGTAAAGTGCACATGGCAGCCCACCTGGGTTGCCAAAAGGCATCTGAAGGACAATCAGACCAAGAGAAACAAAATTCTCTGGTCTGATGAGACAAAGATTGAACTCTTTGGAGTGAATGCCAGGCGCACGTTTAGAGGAAACCAGGCACCGCTCATCACCAGGCCAATACCATCCCTACAGTGAAGCATGGTGGTGGCAGCAACATGTTGTGGGGATGTTTTTCAGCTGCAGGAACTGGGAGACTAGTCATGATAAAGGGAAAGATAACTGCAGCAATGTCAGAGACATCCTGGATGAAAACCTGCTCCAGAGCGCTCTTGACCTCAGACTGGGGCGACGTTCATCTTCCAGCAGGACAACGACCCTAAGCACACAGCCAAGATATCAAAGAAGTGGTTTCTGTGAATATCCTTGAGTGGCCCAGCCAGAGCCAGACTTGAATCCGATTGAACATCTCTGGAGATCTTAAATAGCTGTGCACCGACACTTCCCATCCAACCTGATGGAGCTTGAGAGGTGCTGCAAAAAGGAATGGGTGAAACTGGCCAAGGATAGTGTGCCAAGCTTGTGCATCATATTCAAAAAGACTTGAGGCTGTAATTGCTGCCAAGGAGCATCGACAAAGTATTGAGCAAAGGCTGTTGTTGTGATGTTGGATTTTGCATATAACTTGATAAATGTTTTGTATGTCTTTATTTATAATTTAGGCAAACCAAGTGGTGAGAGGTATTCATGTTTGCCTTCCCCCATCCCCCTTTTTACGACTGTCTCTTTGTAATTTTATGACAGGATTTGGGATGTGTCTTAAACTCAGTTTGATCTCCCACACAAAGCCAGGTTAGTGTATTATATGGTCTTGGGGGTTTGAGGTGTTAAATGTACTATTTCTCCCATTGGTCTGAGATATGGCTGTTTGGAATTGGCTTGTCTCAGAGGCCTTCAAAAGTACCATGATGTCCTATTGGTTCTAGGAATTGAGAGAACATCTATAAATGTACTTGCTCAACCACATTCTCTCTCTCTGACTGACCCACATATGATGATGAGAACAACACATTGAAGAGCACAGCTCAGCAGCCATATTGAACAGACATGTGGCTGGCTGAGCACCAATGATGCCTTAACTAGAGACATTTTGAAGTAACTGCAAGTCTGTGCCACCTGAATTACACATCACCATTTTATCAGGTTGTATGGTTGCCAATATTCAAATGTACTTTGCACTTTGTTATTATTTATGAATATTATCAGTAATACATTATTTTATTGTAACTTAACTCCTGCTTGTCTTTTTACTACATCTAATTGCCTGAGGTTATAGATATAGAAGGGAAGGTGGGGATAAGTTATATACAGTGGTAAGTCTGTGAGATTAGGTATTCTGGCACATATTATAATACAATAGGGGACAGTAGAGCAATATATATATTACTCTACCAAGATAAAACAATTAGGCGTAGTCGGCAGGATTTTGGAGTAACCAAGTTTTGCACCCTGTTTGCAAATACTGTTTTGATGTATGTGTTTGTTTATGTATGTGAATTTTGGGCACAGTGTACAAATGCGTGAAAGTAAAACATTGTTTGGTTGCTGAATGGAATATAACCAACAAAGTGTAGAGACTTCATGTGTGTCACAAGGACACCCGCATGTTTGTTAGTACTGGTGGTAGTGAGTCCCTAATTAAAGTGCTAGGAGTGGTGAAAGATGCATGCGTCATTCATACGGCATTTAAGTGGTTAAAGTGCTAGGAGTGATGGGACATGCATTCATTATTCATACAGGTACTTATTCGTTTAGAATCTTTGTGTATGTATGTGTATGTTTGCTTACAGGGGCAAAAGTAGGCCAACCCATAACGAATTTGGCAAATTGTATTTGAGAAAATTGTAGACTTAGAAATGCCTAAGTTCATTTTAAAGTCAGCCATCTTCCAGTGGAGTGGCAGAGGGAAGCAGGCTAAAGCTAGGAAGCCTGTAGTTCAGGTAGAGAAAGCAGAAGCTGAGCTGAGCGTGCCACAAAATGGAAGGGGGCTGGAAGGATTATCAGCAAGAAAACAGAGATCAGGTTTAAAGAAGACAGCTGCTGTTATAAGAGGTTTACTAGCTTGTATTATTGGTAATAAGGAAGATCATGATAAGGAAGAAAATAGCAAAATGGATGAAAGTGAAAGTTGTGGAATGTTGAGTGAGAGTTTTGAAAGATGTAACAGTTGGTGTGATAATTGTGAAGTGTTGGCATGTAGAACATCCGCTGCTAAAGTGGAAAGCAGTGAAAGAAGTGGAAAAAAGAAATGTAAACCACCCATGGTAAAAATTAGGGCAATAGTAACCAGATCGGACTGGAACCCTAAAACATGGGTGGGTGACTTACATGAGACAGATGTGTGCTCAGATAAAGAGTGGGAATGTGAGTGTGAGGAAAAGGAGAGGGATAAAAGGAAGGGAAAACAGCAAGGGTGTTTTCTTCCTTTATTCTCCACTGCACCACAATCTCCGGGTAATTCTGAGGCCTGTCCAGTATTTAAAGAGCATGCTACACTGATAGATATTTCACCACTGTTAAGAAAGGTAACCAGTGCTGCACTGAAATTTGATTTAGGACAAAGAGATCAGATAGAAGGCAGAGAAGCTGGTGAGTGTGAATGGCAATTGTTGACTAGAGGGCATGAACTGGATATTGGCTTGGATACTGAGTAAAGTGTGGAATTTAAACAAGAACAATGGAAATGAAAGGAATTCAGTGCTTGTGTGTGAAAGGTCTGAATGTGCTAGTGCAAGAATGGCTGAGTTGGAAGAAAGTGCACCAGTTTAGGAGTTGGTTTGAATGAAACAGGACAAGCCAAGAACAAAGGATGGGGGATGGTGCAGCAGGAAGCTCAGCTAGCAAGTCAGGAATGCACAGGGGTGTGAGGGTCCTAACAGCTGTGCTAGGGCCAGCAGTAATTAAAAAGAACACACACTTAGGTCCAGTAATTCAAAACCTGACTGACCAGTTGTTTAAAAAGACAGCCTACGAATCTCCATGCAATAAAATGGAGAAAAGTGAGTTGGTCTTTAGTAAAAAGCATGGGTCAGTTTTAGAAGCGATGCTGGATTTAGCACTTGGATTTTGGAGAGGCTTCAGTCCACACTTTCAGGTAGCAGTTACCATACAATAAAAAAAGGACACACAGGCAATGAAAAAAAATAGAAGGGTAGCGCAGGAAGACAGGAAAGGGAAAACAGTTATTTCTGTTTCAATTTTCTGGCCTTTTACCAATCGTGCTACTTCTATTGTAAGGTTTTACGGACTTTGGGTTGGTGCAGGTAATAAATAGTGAAGGCAATTAGCAGAGTAAAATCCATGCAGGAGATCGGGTTACCACTAGCACATTGAGACAAAGTGGCACTAGTGCCAAGCTGTTCCAATGAATGCCTAGAAGCAAAGTTTGAGTTTTGGCACCAGGTCGACAGCCAAGAAAATGAGATGGACAGAAACTGCTTTGTCACCTTCCATTTTGCAGACCTGCCTACATAGCAGAATGAAAAAAAGAAAGAGGAAAAGACGACAAAGACAAAAAGCAAAGACTAAAGACAAAGACATGAAGAAGAACTGAAGAGACAGCAAGAAAAAGACACTTACTGGGGTTTAAGTGAGTAATAAGTCCACAAGTCATGCAATAATAAGGCTAGTCACAATAGCTATAGTTTAAAAAGGAAAGGTTTGTTCAATACTGCAGCAAATTTATATTCCAAGGGGTGGAAACTGAACAAACCAGTTAGGAATGCCAAAAATAAGGGGATTACTTTTGTGCTCATAAAGTATACATTCTGGGTATTAATTAATTAAGTGGGATAATTAATACTATTAAGGAAAATGTATACTAAGAAAATTGGTGAACTTTTCAGGAAAGCAGGTGCAGCTGGTACATTTGCAAGACATATGGGCTCCGATGTTTAGGTATAATCTAATTAAGAAAATACAGAAGCCCTGCTGAGATTGTCGGCTGTGGTACAGGCAGAGGACCAGTGGGCCAATTCTGAACTGAGGTGTTTAGCACAATGAGTATGCATCATGGTGAGCAAACAACTCTAGGGGTGGCCTCACGGGGAATGATAGAGAGTTACAAGCTTGATGTCTCATGGTGGTGATGCCAGCCTATACTGGTAAAGGCTGATGGCAGTCAAGATTGCACATGGGTAGGAAAGCACAAGAGCAACTCAGTCAACCCCAGATGTGTAGAGGGGCCACAGATGTTGGTTTGTGAACAGTTATGCAGTGGCACATGTGCTCTCACTTGGGCAGAAGTGGTTGTACTGGCACCTGTGGCATGTTACCTTTCAAATTTTGATGTTAATTGTACAGTTGCATATGTTTAGATAGTTTGGGACAGAAGTCTAATTAGCAGTTAGACAGAGAACAAGTACAGATTAAAAATTCACACAATAGACTCAATTGTAGTGGGCTAGTTTAGTGGAAGGTGTGGACTTGTCTCATTTTGAACCACCAGATCTGATGACATATGAAGACTGCAGAAAGGTTGCGTTAGCTGGAGCAGATACAAGTCATCAGAGCGCTTCCAGAGTTCTTCAGATTGTCTTTGAAATAAAGAAGATATTAATGGACAAATGGTCACGGACAACTTTTAACACTGGGAGAGCAAGTACTGCAAATCAATGCACAAGTTATGCATCAGACTCTTGAAACAATTTAAGACATTGTGTATAAAGACACTGTACAAAACATTCATCGGGGTGGAGTGTTGTGATGTAGGATTTTGCATATACTTGATAAATGTTTTGTATGTCTTTATTTATAATTTAGGCAAACCAAGTGGTGAGAGGTATTCATGTTTGCTTCCCCATCCCTTTTTACGACTGTCTCTTTGTAATTTTATGACAGGATTTGGGATGTGTCTTAAACTCAGTTTGATCTCCCAACAATTGCCAGGAGTGTAATATATGGTCTTGGGGTGGGAAGCTTGAGGTGTTAAATGTACTATTTCTCCCATTGGTCTGAGATATGGCTGTTTGAATTGAAACTGTCTCAGAGGCCTTCATACCATGATGTCCCTATTGGTTCTAGGAATTCTGAGAGAACATCTATAAATGTACTTGCTCAACCACATTCTCTCTCTCTGACTGACCCAATATGATGATGAAGAAACACATTGAAGAGCACAGCTCGCAGCCATATTGAACAGACATGTGGCTGAAAGCTGAGCACCAATGATCCTTAACTAGAGACATTTAAGTAACTGCAAGTCTGTGTGCCACCTGAATTACACATCACCATTTTATCAGGTTGTATGGTTGCAATATTCAAATGTACTTTGCATTTGTTATTATTTATGAATATTATCAGTAATACATTATTTTATGTGTAACTTAACTCCTGCTTGTCTTTTTACTACATCTAATTGCCTGAGGTTATAGATATAGAAGGGAAGGTGGGGATAAGTTATATACAGTGGTAAGTCTGTGAGATTAGGTATTCTAAGGCTACATATTAATAATACAATAGGGGACAGTAGAGCAATATATATATTACTCTACCAAGATAAAACAGCTGTGAATACTTGTGTACATGTGATTTCTCAGTTTTTTTATTTTTAATAAATTTGCAAAAACCTCAAGTAAACTTTTTTCACATTGTCATTATAGGTGTTGTGTGTAGAATTCTGGGGAAAAAAAATTAATTTAATCCATTTTGGAATAAGGCTGTAACATAACAAAATGTGGAAAAGGTGATGCGCTGTGAATACTTTCCAGATGCACTGTAGATGGTAAAATCCTACATAGAACTAAGCAAAATTAGAAACTGTACTGTGTTTTTTTACTTTTATGCTATTAGTGTGCAATGCACCCTGCCTGCAAATTTTGACAGGAAGGGAAAAAAACATCTTTTTAAATATGCATTTTATTAGAGAAATTTTAAGCATTTGCATACAACAATAATATGCTCCACAATTATTTTAGAATAACTCTACACTTAAAGTGAGACATCCTGGAGAAAAAAGAAAATTACATTGATATGACAGAGCTGCGAATTTCACTGACCTACTTTGGAGAACCATCAAATCATAATTGCACATTGATTCTTATGTTGTCAAAAATACCCTAAAATAAAATTCCCTAAATGCATTTACAGTGTGTCTTTGCAAAAATATCCTAAACATTTGTGACACTTTTTTTCTACTAGTGCCTAAAACTAACTGCTATATGTATCAGTATAGTATCAAGCTAAAGCCATGTATTGTACTTATTGAGGAGTTGAGTCAAATTCAGCCAGCTGCATTGGATTTATGTATAGAATTGGGTTGAAAAGAGCTTGTATTTTTGTGGTTTATAAAATTAGAAATTGAACTCTTATATATGAAAAAATATTTTAATAAACAAAGAGCTAAAACTAAACTAAACTGAATTGTGCCTTCCTATTGAGTGTTTAAAAAATATAATTACTAACTGTGATACAGAAACCACTACTTATCCATGTAAAAGCACTAAAATGCTGATTTATTCCTGACCTGCTTACTTGAGTGACATCTTTATTTCCATATTCTGTTACAGTTGATACTCCTTGTTTCATTTTAAACTTCATCCTATAAAGATATTGTAGTACAAAATTGAAGTTATTGTACTTGTTCATGTGTCACAAGACTTTCTACAGTTTTTTGACTTTCAAATCATACAAAATAGCAATAATACTATGGTCTGTTTGATAGCCAGGGATTTACACTGCTGGACAAAAGTATTAATAGTCTTAAATGTTATCTTATAATAGCATAAAAATTGTTCAATCTGCCCAGGGTCTGTGTAATCTGAAAATATTTATTCTTAGCCTTTACAGTATTAAATCCGTAGTCACCACAGTCATTCTATCCCTGTATTCCACAAATCTGCACCACAGGACACCAAAGCTGTGACCTGGTCATACACAAGGAAATTGGAAGTCTGTAGTATCTGTGGATTTGAGAACTGCCACCAAAAGCATCATTCTTAAACATTATCCTTTGCTTAGTAGGAAAAACTAACCACCAAATTTCAGGCTGAAAAGTCTTTTCAAAGTTGTTCAAAGTTACCTCCATGACACTATGCGGTGGGCAAAGTCATTCCTGGAGGGACCGTAGTGGCTGCAATTTTTGTTCCAACCCAGTTGCTTAATAAGAAACACTTACTGCTCAAGTAACACTTGTGCTTCATTTTAGTTGTCTTGCTCGTAGATTGGAACCCTTATTGCTTCTTTTAGTCTTAAACAGCTGTTCTCTTAGTTTTTAATGGCTTTTTATTAGCAATAAGATTCAAATTGACAAAGAAAGCAGCTTTTCTCCATTTAGCTTATTTGATTTACCTTGTTGTGTTTATCACACACATTGGTTATAAATACTTGGAAGGAAAGTGAAGAGAAAAAGTGAAAGATTGAGTATTACTCATCCATTTTAGCCTTCAAATCATTTGGATGATTCCTTACAAAGGGAAGAACATCTAGGATATGAGAATGGCCTGATATGGCAGAGTTAAAAGCACTAACAAGCCATGAAATTAAATTATTTGCAAGGACTGTTTTCTTATTAAGCAACTAGGTTGAAACAAAAGCTGCAACCTCATGCCCTCCAGGACTGACTTTGCCACCCTGCACTATCTCATCCACCTGTGCCGCAGAGATGACCAACCCACATTATCATTTTAGCTTGAGTAGCAAAAATTAAGTATACTACATAACAGATAGGGCCATAATCAAAAATTTAAAGCAGACATCATAACAGGAATGTCAAAATAGGATCAAAATGAAATAAAAAGGCAACCCCAATTCATAATCAGTAACAATCCAAGGATAAACTGTGATGGACAAAATAACGTGCCTATGAGCAGACACTGGTTTTTAAGTGGAAATGATTGAGATACAGACACAGAGGATATATTTATATTTTCCTTCAAAAACTAGGTTCATTCATCTCAATTGGTGGGAAAAGCTGCAGGCACCCTCTAAATGACCACTTGCACTCTCTAAAACCCTCCTCTCTGAAATGAAAAGGCTGAGGAGCCACTCTCTCTTTGTGAACCTGAACGCTGAGATCCATTCTGACAAGCCAACCTCTGTGCCAGTCACTGAGCCCAGACTGAGAAGACTGGAAGTAATGATTCATCATGAAGGGGAAATTCAGTATCTACAGTGGTATGCAAAAGTATTCAATCCCTTGAAAGTCATCATACTTTAATGCATAACAAAAGATTTGTACAAATATTTATCCATTCAGCATTTTAATGTGAACTCTTATGCTGTACAATACATTTCCAAAGTCAAAATAAACTTTTTGTGAAATATTAACTGAAATAGAAAATACTCAAAAGTTAGTATTTGCAGAGTATTTAAAACTTCTGTTTTGGAAGCTCCAGGTTTATACAGATGACAAATTAATCACAAACAACACAAAGTGACAGTTAATTGATCATAATTAAACATAATTAAGTACTACTTGTGAGTCCTTTATATCTCTCTGGATATAGAAAGTACCTTTATAAGGCCATAGTCTTTGTTGGACAATCATTCAAAAATGAAGACAAAGGGCATTATGCTGACGTACGAATCAATTGAAATGTGCAAGGCAGGGAATGCTCCCAAAATATTGAAAGAGTTTGAATGTCCCATTAGCATGTTGAATCCATCATCACAAAGTGGAAGGTTCATCACGCACCCAGACTAGTACTAGAACAGGCCATCCTCAAAACTAAACATCAGAACAAGACTGTAAGAGGAAAGCTTTTTCCCCAATTTTAGGCCTTTTTGGCTAAAAAATGAAGGGTGCTTCCCAATTTTAAAATTGTAAAAAGCCCCGAAAAGGGGGAAAAAGAATTTCCAAAAAAAA
>NW_024379532.1:0-7960 GCF_016835505.1 Polypterus senegalus
GAATTATGTTTTTCAAAAACTACAACAATAAAAATAATAATTCCTTCAGACATTCAAACTCTATATCAACATTGAATAACTATATTATAACGAAGAGTTACCCTTAAAATGATTTACTGATATCATACTTACAATAACAGATTTTCGCTGAAAGTTTATGTTGTTAATGCAGACGACCTGGTGGGTTGTAATTACAGAAAAAGGCATTAGAACCAAGAAGCAATTATAAATGATTTGTCTGAGGTATAGTACTAATTTTACATGAACAAAGTAAGCATAGTATTAACTGCAGATAGCAATTAAAAGTAACTGTAAAGAATACTTATAATTTATACGGCCGTGGGCTTTCAAAACCTTTATCTCCTTTCTTCTTATTCATTATGCACTGACAAGCCGATCAGCTGAAATGATTTAAATAGCAAAAAAGAAAAGTGAATTTTTATCATTATGCTCCAAATACTCGGTTCAAAAGCTAAAACGTATTTACTTACAAATGCCGTAAAATGCACTGGGTGAAGTCAACGTTAATTCCGAAAACAGTTATTCTTGAAACGATTAACAGTTTTTTTGCCATAAATGCAATTCACAAAAGTCTAAGTTTATACAACTGGAACGAAATGCAATTCCATTAGCTTTAAACATTGTCTTATATAAAATTATACGTTACTTAAAGTTTACTGCTTGTGTCTTTACGAACAAGACAAGGCCAAGCATATTCCAACAAAAATAAATTTCCAACACTTCTAACAAAAATACTGTAAATCTCCCGCCAGTACATTCGCTACAAAATGCATCCATTTTGTATGTAACCTTGACCTTCACTGAGCGGAACTGAATCTGAAAATATTTATCTTATTCTTGAAATATTTGTAATGCTGTTTGACTCGAAAGAGATATCGACCAGAAAGAATATAATTTATAAGTTTAACAAAATGTATTACTGCCAACTTTATCAACCTTTATAGCGGAAGTAGATGAAGTAGTGCCTGTGATTTGCAAAGCGCTTGCCACATTTTCACACATCCGTGTCGCTACTGTGCCGCTACCCGATCTGCGTGCCTACCGATTTGCGGCGCATGCGCACGCATGCGCAGACCTTTACTATTACGACCCTGCCCGATCTGCGTTTTTCAACTTCGCGACACGAGTCCTCATCCGATTTGTCTCGCGCACGCGCTCTCGCTTAATTAAAATTCATTTCACGTCGCTGCCCGTTTGGTTCTGCGCATGTGTAATATTTTATGACACACGTCACTCGTCAGGTTTGAATTGCACTTGCGAGTAATTTTTGTGTTGACGTTTATCTCCGTCTGTAAGCGGATTTCTTACTGGAAAAGATGACAATTTTTGATTTTTATAACGTCTTGAAGACAATTTGTCGCCTTAAAATTTTACCTTCATTCGAATGACGAAGGAGCGAAATGATAATCGACGTAGTGTGTGAAGTTTATAATGGATATTTATAGCATTGTGTAAGTACATCGTATTGAGGAAAATGGCCATATGGATTTTCCTTTTTAGTTGCTATACGACATTCGTAATCTCGTGGTTTAAATGTGAAAGTCGCAGCATTTTCCGTATTCGGGTTAATGGATGATTTAATTTATCCGTAACACCCTATTAGCATTTGGTGGTGCGTTTCTTTTAACATTTGTTCGCATTTTTCATTTTAAAGAGTGAACGGCTTGCTAATAATCAAGCAAAACAATGTAATCGAGGTGTCGAATTAGGAATAAAATTAGAGAGCACGTATGACACTCGACCGGTGTAAGGCGTGCCCTCCAAAGCCATCGGTATTTTTTATTATGTTAATATCAGATTACATCGTTACAATAGTTTTTCCATAATAAAGTTAACAAATACTGTATATAATAATGAAGGCTAAATTATATACAAGAGTAGCAACAGCTAAGTTATTACAAGAAAGCGAGATGCAGATAATAGCGTTACAGATTTTTATTGAAGCAGATCAGAGTCTTGCACGTTTTAATTATTTTAGTGTGTTATCCGTTTTTAAAAGCTATTTCTCGCATATTAATGTCCATACAGAAAGATGTAACAGAGGGTCTAACGTTCTGTACTTAACACTTATGAATATGAAATTTATGAAGCAAGGAATCCACAGTTACTCCATTTTCTAACATTTAGTCTTCAAAATTGTATACTGTATAAGAACAATACTTAAACAGTGAGATATTGGTTTGTCATTCAAGACAGTAAAATAAATAAATCTAAAACATTTTGAAATAAGAGTTGAAATAAAAGAAATCTGAGGGGATTTTTTTTCATTTGTACATAAACTACATTTTGGCGATATATTAATGTCATACTTCTGAATTAATTTATTATTTGGGTACTATGTATCCATAATTTTGAAATGGATTTCTTTTAACCTTGTTTGGTAGAAAAAATTCTATGGCAAAAAACAGGCAATTTTAAAATTTATATCCAAAGCCATCAGAGAAGTTTGGTGTGCGTCTGATGTGGCACAATGACAGGCTGGGCACCTGCTGTTGTCATTTGTCATTGGCTTATCATTTAAGTTGTTTGTTTAGGAGGAGTACACACACATTTTACTGAATATAATGGAGAAGGCTTGCTCCTTAGAAATAGCTTTTCTTATTGCTGCAATTAGAAAAACAATGCCCCTTTATTGTATTTTTTTTGACCCTACAGGATGCCTGGTGGTAACCAGCCTTCCAAGTGGCTGAACAGATGCCAGTGTATCCGAATTCTGAGACACAACTGGATGTTGTTTTCTTCTGCTTTTAAGATTCCCAATACGAGATGATGTGCAGTTCATGTTAGATTTGCTATTTCTAGAGGTAAGACTACCAAGACTTTCAGTTTCAAAAGTAAGTTGTGCACAATTTCTGCAAAGCCTCCCCATATTTATTACTTGATCTGTAATATTTTGCTGCCTTGAATACTGTACTGTATGTCTCCTCTCTCTGTCCAGTAACTAACGCAGTTTTTTAATTTTAGACAGTAAAGCCTCAGAGTGTGAATTCTCACAAACACAGAGACCGAGGTATATCAGTCCCAGCAGTCACTAAACAGGGATATTGTTCTGTTTTGAAAATAACATTTATTTCTTAAGTTACTGTGCTTTTGTTGTTGATTTTGAAAGAGCTGAGACTTAATTTTAACTTAAACAAAACTAAGGTAGGAGAGAAAACTGAAGATGTTTTCATGTAAGTACCTCACACCTGAGCACATCACATTAGAAGTTCAGATATACAGAGATTGTAACACAATGTCTACTGTATGTGTAATGTAAAAGGAAAAAAAATTATGCTACATATAATGACAGTTAAGTTGCTGTTCTTTCAACATCCAACAAAAAAACACAGTAATTTAAAAAAATATTAGTCAGACTTTACTCTAAGCAGAACTTTATCTTTTTTGATGGTTTACTTTGGTAATAATTGATCTACAGGTGAACCAAGGAAGGAGGCAGAACAAGAAGTAAGAGTACACTTTATTAATGTTTGAACTCTGTGAGTGAAAATCTACTGTGTTTTTAACAGTTACAGTGAAGTAGAAGAGTCCGGTCGTGTTATGGGTCAGCAGTTCAACAAAAAGGACGGAGAGATGTGTGCCATGTTGAAGTTGTGGCTGCCCCTCCTACCCGGCACTTTTAGAATCCTCCCTCTCAACCTCTGCTCTGATCTGCTTTGCCTTTGCCAAGTGATCACAAGGTATTGGCCTTTTTGTGTTTTTTTTTTTTCTTCTGAAAACTGTCTCAGTCTCATTACACTGGCAGCCTGTATCACATAGAATTGATTTCAAGGTTCTATTAAATAATTAGAAGGTTTTGAGTATATTAGACCTTGCGGTATTTTGGGTGTCTGCTCCCAACATCTCTTTTCTGAAATGTTGCTTTGCTTTTTATTCCAAGAGCAACCATTAAAACTGGCAGCTTTCTATACTCTGGAATGCTTTGCCAATAGAGGACTGCCAGGCTACAAATGTCAAGCATTTCGAAAAAATTCAATAAGCCCACTTTTCTAATTTGGCTTATTCTTAATTACTTGCATTGGTTGTAATAATAACGCCGTGGCAGGGGCTTATTGACTCTATCTATCTATCTATCTATCTATCTATCTATCTATTTAAATCTGATTTTATTTGCAACCGCCTTCCTACCTCTTTCATTTTCCCTTCAACTTTTGAGCTCAATATGTTTGAACTAGTTTGCTCTCCACTGCTGTGCACACTCATCTATCGCCCCCCAAAATATAATAAGGACTTTTTAGATGAATTTGCAGCTTTCCTGGCTGATATTACCTGCAGATATGATCGCTTCCTCTGTTTGGGTGATTTTAATATCCATGTTTGCTGTCCCATTAAACCTTTAGCAAAAGACTTTCTGGACATTATTGATTCCTTTGGTCTCTCTCAACTAGTGAATGGACCAACACATGGACAGGTTCACACACTGGACCTGGTTCTTTCTAGCGTCTCAGAATCAGTGACTTGGACATTCTGCCTCAGCTTTTCTGATCACTCGCCTGTTCTGTTTAATTTGGATTTGGTCTCTGTTGAGCATGGTAAATCCACCACCACCCATCCTTCCTGTGTCATTCCCCCTTCTGCTGCTGAAGATTTTGCAGCTGCTTTTTCACCAATCTCCACTTCATGTGAATCCACGGATGCTGATGTTTTATTGCAAACCTTCCACACTTCCTGCTGTTCTGTGATGGATGTTGTAGCCCCACTCAAACGGAGACAATCCAAAGTCAAGTATGATCCATGGCTAAACAAACAAACTCGCTCCATCAGGCAAAACTGTAGGCGGCTAGAACGTAAATGGAGGAAAGATGGTCTCACTGTTACCTTCGACTGCATGAGAGACGCTGGTCCCAATACCAGAGAGCAGTCAGAGGTGCAAGGAACCGTTTTTTCGCTGACATCATCTCAAAAAACTTTGGCAATCAACATGTCTTATACAAAACACTAAATGCTGTTCTCTCTCCAGCTGTAACCATTTTCTCTTCTGCCTCCACTGCTCTCTGTAATCAGATCCTCACGTTTTTTCTGGATAAGGTTACTGAACATTAGATCCAGATCTCCATTTCTTCTTCTGGCTTTGTTGATTTAGCCGCTCCTGCACACGGCTCCTTTACCAGCTTTGAACCCATTTTGCTCCCCATCTGAAAAATCGTTCAGCCCAAATGAAGCCTTCAGGCTCTCCGGACGATGTGATGCCATCCAGACTGCTGAAAGATGTGTTTCCTGCAATTCGATCATGATGTCCTAAAGATCATTACTAGTAGTCTATCCTCGGCTATAGTTCCTCGTGCTTTCAAACATGCAGTTTACGCCAATCGTGAAAAACCTGATCTTGACCCTGCCGTCTCTCCAATCTTTGTCCAATCTCCAAACTACCTTTCTTGTCAAAAATACTCGAAAAAGTAGTTTATGAGCAATTAACTCATCACCTACAGGACCATCCGGTAACGGACCTTTTTCAGTCAGGCTTTAGGCCCCAACACAGCACAGAAACCGCGATTTCGTGTCCTAAATGATGTCCTTTGGCATTGGACTCAGGACTCCACGTGATTACGGTTATTCTCGACTTATCTGCTGCCTTTGATACAATCACTACGCACATCATGATCTCCCCACTCAAATCCTGGGCTGGTGTATCTGGCTTAGCCCTCGACTGGTTCAGGTCATATTTCTGCAACAGGACTCTCAGAGTCATGCTAGACGATTTTCATCTGAATCAGTCCCACTCCCATGTGGGGTCCCCCAGGGTTCCATTTTAGGGCCACTACTTTTTTCAATCTACATTCTGCCTTTAGGTGCAATTTTTAGAAAACACGAAATTTCATATCACCTATATGCTGACGACTGCCAAATTTATTTCTCCCTCAAGCCAACTGACTCCACCAAACTTCTCTTCGACTGCCTATCTGACATTAAGGACTGGCTGGCTGTAAACTTCCTTCACCTGAACGATTCAAAAACCGAGGTCTTTGTTTTAGTCCCGACTGCAAACAGACCCCACCCCTTGGTCTCGACTTTTTTCCCATTCCAGTAACTTTGTCTCCAATCTTAGAATCAAAATGGATACGGTCCTGAAAATGGATGCTCAAGTCAACGGCACAGTAAAATCCTGCTTTTCCATCTCAGGTGAATCGCCAAACTCAAGCCTATTCTGTCTAACCACCTCCTGGAATCAGTAAACCATGCATTCATTACGTTCTGGCTCGATTACTCTAATTCCTGCCTATATGGTATTAGTAAAGCCACTCTTTCTAGACTCCAACTGGCTCAAAACGCGTCTGCAAGGCTTCTAACTGGAAGCAGCAGAAGCCAACACATTACATCGATTTTAAAGACCCTACACTGGCTGCCGGTTAGATTCAGAATCGATTTTAAGATACTCCTCCTAACCTATAAGGCATTAAACGGTCTAGCCCCCACCTATTTGAGTGTCTTGCTCCATCGTCACAATCCTCTTCGTGTTCTTAGATCCGCAGATCAGTTGCTCCTAACCGTTTCCAAGGCACGTTTTAAAGCTTGTGGTAAAAGGGCTTTCTCCATCTGTGCACTCAGGCTCTGGAAGTCCCTACCCTTAGTGGTTAGGCATGCCGCTTCAGTCGCCACATTCAAATCATGCCTAAAAACGCACTTCTTCACATTGGATTTTAATTCTTAACCTGTCTGATTTCCACATACTTTTTGCTATTTCTCTATTTTATTGGGTCCCCTGACCAGTTTTTAGTATCTCTGTTTTAATTCTCTCTTAATGTTTTGTTTTTGATATTTTGCTTTTAGTTTGGCTTGTTTTTAACTGTACAGCGCTTCGGTCAATTGTAATGCTGTGTTTTAAGCTACTCAACAAATAAAAATGGTATGGTATGATAATAAATTAGAAATGGTACTGTGTACACTTTGTATCTCTGTACTGGGCACTAACCTCTATGTTTTTTCTCTGTTGTTTTTTTCCAGTTTTTTGCAATGGTGCCCCCTGCGTCTCCACCGTCTTTTAAATCAACCCCAACTGCCTGTGACAGAAGAAAAGTTCACAAGACATCCTGAAATGGAATTGTGATTGGAGTGAGACAGCCACAATTATGTATGCTGGGATGTGCAGAGGGGGTCTGTGTGGGCTTTGGCTTGGGACCCCCAGAGGTTTATTATCTCCAGTAAGAAGGCTGCAAGTTTGTCTTTGTCCTCGCCATTTACCAGGCAGTGTATTTATTACAAAGGACAAGGAACCCTCCATTTGCTTCTTATTTACTTTTATAATACCTTCAATTTTCTTTGTAACTGTATATTTTTGTAGAGCAATTTGAGCTGCACTTGTAAGAAAAGGTGATGTCAAAATATTATTAGTGAACAAATAGTAAAAGGACAGATCAGGAAAAATATCAGTTTAAATAGAACACATTTTATGGAATATTGCTGGATAACAACTCTGACTCTGAGTAGCATCTTGTTCATAAAGCTAAAATAGCATTTTCCTTTTTGACAAATTTAGTGATTCACTTTTATTGTGTTCAAAACCTTGGCTAACATTTTTTTTTAAATACTAAGGTAAAAATCTGTAAATATATTTGTGTTCTCCTTCCCTAATAATTTTTAACACCTCTCCTTGTTGGCCATTTTCATTGTAGTTGTGTTCTAGATACTGTAAATGCATTTACCATTTATACATCTTTATGATTACTGAATTTTCTACTCATAATATACATACAGTATATATACATATAAATACGGTGTGTATAAATTTTTTGAGAAACATTGTTCACAGATCTTTCACTTTTTTTTTAAAATACCATTTATTTCTTCAATAAAAATGTATGAATAAGTGTATTATTGTATTTCCTTTTTAAAGTTATAAAATGAACTGGCTCTGTATCAATATGTGATAAACCATTGACTTGAGATGAGGAGTCTACAAAACGTGTTATGTTGATTAAACGAATAAAGCATATGACATTAT
>NW_024379533.1:0-5343 GCF_016835505.1 Polypterus senegalus
AATTACACATCAATTTATCAGGTTGTAAATTTGTACTTACATCTAATTCCGAGTTATAGATATAGAAGGAAGGTGGGGATTAGTTATATACAGTGGTAAGTCTTAAAAATGTTAAATGTTTAAAATGTTTTTAAATGTAAAAGTAACATTTCAATGTGATCTGTTTAACATGATGTTGTACAAACCAAGGTTATTATAGTTAACGAAAACTAAAATCAAAACTGAAACTATTATTAAAAAAAGTTTTCATAAACTGAAATAAAATAATTAACAAAACCGAAATGAAAACTAAAACTAAATAAAACTATTAAAGTAGCTGGAAAGACTAACTGAAATAAAATAATAATTTACTAAAATATTTTAGTTTTCGTTTTAAATGAATATTCTTGCCTTTAACCTTTGTAAGTTTAACTCTAAAACAGAATTTCTGGTGACAGAGCAAGCTGAATACGGGTGTGTAAAGCGTGTGAAATAGAAAGCAATTTACGTGCTGCCTTTCTTTGCGCTTGTTGTATATCAAGATGTAATTGAAATGGCTGAAATCAGAATGTGCTGGTCAACAAAACATTTACCATATGGACAGAAAAATCACAAGTGAGTAACGTTTCAGTTTATTTCCATGTGACTGCTTTTGTCGACAGCAGTTCACCTGCCACTTCGCACAGGAGAAATCGTGTTTACTTTCTCATATACAAGGTATAGAAAAGTATAATAATCATGAAAACATTCAACCTCGATATTTTGATGAATCTTGACGTTATAGACCTACCAGAGTCCAAAAATACCGTTTTTTGAAATGGTATGTGTGCGCAAGTGTGTCTGTGTGTATATAAACACGATAACTCAAAAACGCAACTAGATAGATGGATGAAATTCGGCATGTGGTTGTTACACTACAGTTGTAGATGTGTATTTGGGCCAAATACATCACCCGGAAGTGGTACTTTACCTGAACACATTTTTTTTTATTCATGCAGCTGCAGAGTCCGATTTATTCAACTTTACTTTTATAATAATTGTTCAGTATATTATTAATTTGATTTGTTGTTGACGGTTCCTTAACGTACATAATATAAAAATATAATAATTCTTGTGGTTTACACCTCAAATATCCATCCCCATATCCAAGTATACAAGAAAGTGTACGGTGACCACTCCTGGTTTTTTTAAAATAAAACGGCACTGATTGAGCGACTGACTAGGTCATCATACAAGATCAGCATATTGTTGCTGACCAATCACTTTTGCTTTAAAAACATTGTTTAACAATGAAGTGACACAAACAAAGGTAGGTAGGCTAAGAGAGTCTGCCAAGTGATGAAAAACTAAACATACTATAGGGTTTTATGTATTTATTCTATATTTATTCATTTATCTTTTTTAGTTCATATTCTCAACTCAAAATACCTGATATTGTGAAAGTAATCCATTAGCACAATTATATTTTAAAATATTTGTCTTCCTTTTTCATGTTTTTCTCTTTCTGTCAATATAGATAGTTGAAATATCATATTCTTTAAGTTCTTAACATCAACCTCATTGCATATAGGGGATTATGCTTGTTTTTAATCAGACAAAATCAAAACCAGATTGTACACCATGTAGTGCTGTAAGCTTCCACTAACATTAAACTCATATCCAAATTTTATATGTACAGTTCTGTCTGATTGTGACACAAAACTAAACTCTGTAGGAGCTCCATGTCATAATTACTAAAACTAAAACTGAAACTAATAGATATAAAAATAAAATAAAATGTCTTTGTGAAATAAAAACTAAACTAAAACTAAAATACACGATGAAGTAAAACAAAATCTAAACTAAATTTCCAAGTAAGGTCAGAAAAAATATAGAAATAAAAACTATAATAACCTTGGTACAAACGTTTGGCTGGGCCAAAAAAGTATTCAAAACATTAAAAATTCAATTAAAAAAGTTTTAAAAATTCATTACTTCAATATTTGCTGAAACGAATTTAACCTGTAATAGAACTTTGCATTAGATTTACTTCATGAAAATATGCTGCAGCCATGTTAGATTCAATAAACCTTTCAAACAGCAAGTCCAAAAAATTATCATTAGGAATATTTTAAGAATAAAAAACTATCTCTCTAAAAAGTATTCACATCCTTGAAAGGTTTCACATTTTATTGTTATACAACATTGAATCGCAGCATGCTTAAATTGGCTTTTTTGACACTGGTCAAAAGTAAAAGCCTGTTTAATGTCAAAGTGAAAACAGATTTTTGCAAAGTGCTCTAAACTGATTGATAATATGAAACACTTTAAATTAATTAATCTCTTAATTATTCAGCCTCTTTAATATGACACTGCTCAATTGCTTTTAGATGTCACATGATTAGTTCAATGGAGACCATCTGTCTGTTATTTCAGATGATTGTAGTCTAATTGCAGCTGAAGGTGGAATGGCCAGCGTGTAGTCAGCCAGCGTATGGTGGCTTACCTACACAATGAAGACAAGAAAACTTTCCAGGCAACTCCATAGGAAGGTCATGGAAAAGCATGTCAGGAAATGGAGACAAGAAAATATCCAAGTCACCGAGTATCCAGTTAAATCAGTCAAAAAGAAATTGCAAGAGTATGGCACAGCTGTAAATCTGCCTATACTGTAGCAAACCATTTTTATTCTTTGTGCAAGAATAAGAATATTGAGGGAGGCTATTAAGAGACTTCAGAGCTACAATAGTAGAGACTGTGCAGACAACATCTGTTTTCCAAGTGCTTCAATAGCCACAGCTTTATGGGAGAGTTGGCAAAGAGAAGAAAACAAAACTCAAGATATAAAGCTTACAGAAGGCACTTGGGAGACTTTGAAGTCAGTCGGAAGAAGGTTCTCTGGTGACCAAAATTGAGCCTTTGCCCATTAGACTAAACACCATGGTTGCCATAAACCAGACATGGCACATAATCAAAACAACCCCTATCTCCACTGTGAAGCATGGTAGTGACTGCATCGTGCTGTTTCTCTACAGCAGGTCTTGGAATGCTTGTGATGGTAGAGGATAAAATGAAAGCTGCAAAACAGAGCAAACTTCTCAAGAAAAAAATGCATTTTGCAAGAGATTGCTGTGATTTAGAAGTCACCGCAAAACAATGTGTACAAGCATAAAGCCAAACCTACACAGGAATGGCTTCAAAACCACAATGTGAATGCCCTGGATTGACTGAGGCAGAGTCTAGATCTCAATCCAATTAAGTATTTGTGGATGGAATTGAATAATGTAGTTTGTTCACAGTTCCCATGTAACCTGACAGAACTGCAGTTTTGCAGTGAATGTTAGGAGCATGCGATGATAACATGTTGGCACAGCCACCACATGCCATACCACCTGGGACCTGAGTGCAGCAGGTGACACCTCTGCACAATGGAGCAGTGTGAGGGTTTTTTATGGTGGCTGGAGTGCCAATCCTGCCTCCAACCCCAAGTTTTCCCTGTAAGCTGGGAATGGAGAAAAATGGCAGAGTGCAGATGTACAAAGCTTACAGAACGAGGGGCCTGTGTGTGTCAGACCCATCATTGCCATCTAATAAATACTGAAAGGGATGAATACTTATTCTATGAATTACTTGGTGTTAAATGCACTGTGTGCATGAGAGTTGACAACCAACCAGTGTTCATCCTACCGTTGTCATGCCTATTTGCACCTCTTGATTTCAAAAAAGCTCACTATAATATAGACCTATAACTATAATATAGAAACACATATGCAACTAAATGGTCAAAGAGTATCTTTAGAACATTAGTACAATGCATATAAGGAATAAGGAACACGGGTGTATTGGGTCTTGTACATACCACGACATAATGGAAAACAAAATTAAAAAGGACAGAGATTAAGGCTGAACTAATGATACCTGTTAACCCTTCGAACAGCTCTGGCTCTATCAGGCATGACGCTATTGGCTTTACTGTGCATTTTCTTTTCACAGTCGTGTAAATTGACATCATCTAGGAATGAGATCAGCAACTTCCGTCGGTAAGCCTGACATACCCAACAAATGGGAATCACATAATGCCACTTCAGCTTAACTATCATGTCACCCTAATCTAACCGTGTTTTGTTTCGCATGTCCTTATTTTGTTTTTCTCTTTTCACTGCAGATTTTCATTTCCTTTGATGCATTGTACTTCAATATATACTGTAATTTACCTTCTCGTTCCTTGTGTATTTTATAGCCACTCTGCACTAGTGAGTGCTTTGAGAAAATAAATACATTGTGCCACAAGCCATCACAACTAACTATTTTCTTCTGTCTTCATTAATAAGAGTACAGCACGCTTTGGTAATGAAATTTTAGTTAAAATGGAAACTCTGAATTGACCTTCCATTGCATCCTCTTGTTAAAGTTCCTTTGTTTTTTTTGTTTTTTTTAAGAGAAATATCTGTAATCATACAATAGCTTTGTTTGTTTCCTGTAATAAATGGTAAATTGTATTTATATAATTGATTCAAATTGTTTTTGTTTCGTCAATGTTCGTCTAGAAACAAATGTTTTTTTTAAAGGAAGTCCTCAGGCTATGTTTTTCTCAGTCAGTGAGATGGTGATTGTGCCCATGTGTATAGAAAATGGTTGTTTTTCACAGTAATGAAGGTTACTATTTTTAGCAAAGCTTGAGGGAGGTAATTGAGTAGGCTCTTGCCACAAATGTGAGCTCAGCCACCGCAAGACAGAGCAACGTCCAGTTTTTAGGATTGATTTTCTTCTCATACCAGTTAATTCTTTTGCTATCTTCACCTTAGCAGAATGCACAACAAAGCTGCAAAGAATATCTGAGATTTAGGTTCATACTGGATGACTTTATTTGGGTGGGCTTTATCTAGGAGATGTCAGACTACAACACAGTAGGAATGACTCCAGGTAGCACTGATTCACACAGATCCTTCTCCAGGTGGTTACATTTATTGCACTGTTTGAATATTAAGCTCAAGCCATGCAATCCTGCCTCCTTTCTGATGGTTCTGGATTAGATTTTAAAATGTTATGTAACTTTGTTACAGTCATATCAGTGGAAAGTCTATGTGTAGAAATAATGGTTCGTTAATGGCACTTGATGGTTCTTTACTGGGTTGTGTAGTTCCTCATAGAACTATTGCTTGATGAAGCACCTTTTCATTCTTTGCATATGATGTTGGTTCTTTGTGCCTTGAAAAGTGCCCTAATGTGTAGAAAAACTGAAACAAATGTACACTAGCAGATGAAGAAAATCTGGACATTAGCTGTGCTACTGTTGTAGCAAAATCATTTTAAAATAACACTAGTGGTATTTCATTTACTGCTAGGTCTATTATCGAACAAATAAATCTCTGACGTCGAAACAAA
>NW_024379534.1:0-10271 GCF_016835505.1 Polypterus senegalus
CACTAAAGGTTTTGTCTCTCAAGGTATTTTTTATATCTCCTTAGAATTTTAAGGAGGCCTACATCATGAAAACATAATAAGCACCCTGGATTAAAGACAATCCCCAAATATAAAACTAAATTAAAAAATTGAATGTAATGTAATTAGACAGATTTACCACTTACAAGTTCAGTTACTTGGAAAAGTTATTGGAGTCCAGTTTTTTTCCTTGGGTAGCAAGACAATTAACTGTATTAGTGCAGGAGCTGGAAGAAGCAGTGTACCTTATTCAACAGTCCCCCATACAATACATCTAAACCCAACAGTGATATCCATAAACGTTCAGAAATGCCCTAAAACTTTCTAATTGTGCCTTACTCTTATTGCACCTATTAAGCTCACCTGTACATTGTGGTGACCATTAATACAGTAACTAGGTAAACATAAAATTATCACATTCTAATTGTTTAATTTTAATACATTTTATTTGGGAAAATTTCTTGTAAAAGCACTTACAGTAGTTTACACATCTGCATTTTATCTCTATGATGTCTGTTTATAAATCTCTTTATCCCTAAATAGTCATTTAATAGTTACTGATGTTGACTTGGCAACCCAAGGTCAGATAACATTTTCTGCAGAAGAGTACTTACCATGTATTTAAAGGTCATTATGTATGCATTTTTCAGACAAATCTCGGAGCCAGACTGATAAGCTTTTAAGACAAGCAGCAAAACACTTTTTTTGCCAGGGTGATTTTAGCAACTAAAGCAAATCCATTGTATTGGAGCCAATTTTTCTTTTCTCTTATCCTGGCAAACAAAAGTTTCTTTGCCTGTAGATGGCTTTGATTTTAGGTTACATTGAAAACACCATCATTATAAAATGTGTGCAGCTGTGAAATATATGTTATTTTGAAAAGCTATAATTAATTTAAAATTATACATGTATCTTTGACACAAATTTGTGAGGACTGGTATTTTCATTCAATTTTGGTTACAATACTGAAATAAGATTTTTTTTGCAGTTTGCTTGAAACTGTAAATGCTGATAAATTTACTTAATGTGTGCAATTCTGGATGGGTTACAATTATGTATACTTCAGTATGGATAGAGCTGATCTTTATGATTTATCACAATCCAGTACCTAAAACTGCATGGCTTTAAACATTTACTGAACTATAGTACAGTTATGGAGAGATACAGGTGATTGCATCATCCTTCCATGTGCTTTTATGACAAGTACTTTAACCAAACATGAAATCTTCATGTTTAAAAGATTAATGCCCCCTAGTGAAATCAGCTCACATAAAAAGATAATGTCTGATGCAGGTATCTCATCACATATTGAAATCCTTAAATCCAGATGTGCTTCAAAATTAAGAATTTTTATGATCTTGGAACAGTATGAAAGAACCTTATGAATATCCTCAGAGAAATGTCTGAAAAAAAGATATCAAATGAAACAGATTACTTATATGAAAAGCACTAAATGTAAAAATGAAGTTAAAAGAAAAATATTAAATACTAGCTGTGTAAGCCCATGCTGTAAAAAGCCGGCCCCTAGAAACTATTGAAAGCGTCAGAAAAAATTAAAATGCAGAGTCGGCAGTTTCATTTTAGGATATACTGCCCTCTTGTCTATCAGTGAGAAAGTAAGTTTCTCTCTGTTTGTTTTTCCTCTGCAGTTTCACTTTGGTGACGGAGTCACTTTCTTTCAGTTTCATGCTGTAGCCTCATCCTTTTTTCTTCTGACTCGTTAACTTGGGGCCGCCTTGCTGGGTCTTTGAGCTTCATGTTGTAGCCTCGCACTTCCAGGCTGCCTCACACTTCCAGGCTGGAAAAACAGACATACACACTTCCGCGCATAGATGTTTATATATAAGAAAATGTCTAACAGTAACTGTATGTTACATCTGGTTTGAAGACACATCGTGACCAAACTTGTCTAATAACTGTATTTTCTGTATAATGAGATGTGTCTTTTTTTTTTTTACTGCTAATCCATGAGAGTGTCAAAAGTTTTTTTTTATCTTTTTTTGACTTCATAAGCATTTCATAAATCTCAAAATCATAAAAAAATGAGACTAAGAGGAAAATATATGACTGATAGACACAACTGGCTCCTCAGAGTGGAAACAGGAAACATGGAACATGCTTTAAAAAGTGCTTGTCACCCACTTTAATGTTGTGCTTCAAGATCACTGTATGACAATTCCACATACCCTATGAATTCAGATTATTAAAAAGGTCATTGTAATCACCAGGAAATAAGTAAGTGCCAGAGTGTCTTGTGGCAAGGCATAAAATAACACCCATTCCAAAATGACTTTGGAAGTGAACAGCTATTGATATCTACAGTATGAAGTTCCATCCATCTATCCATTATCCAACCCACTATATCCTAACTACAGGGTCACAGGGGTCTACTGGAGCCAATCCCAGCCAACACAGGGCACACAGTATGAAGTTAACAAAGACAATTACTTTGTTGTGGTGGTGCTATTTTTCCATTTATTGATATATTTCTACATTTAGGTGGCCTTGTTGCCAGACATGCCGGGGAAGATGGTTGAGTCTCCTCTCAATAATATGTTAGAAAATCTGATTTCTCTCCATCCCAGCTTGTTATGGTAAGTCGTAACTGACCACAGGTCAATGATGAGGCTGAAAGTGACAGTGAAACACATCTTGAAACAGAAGTGCCCTTTTGTTGCATTGTTGTTATACAAGTCAGAATTTTATATGACTATTTTTTCTTTTAATATATTTTAATGATTTGTGATTAACTTTACATTTGAACATTAAGTTTTTCATTTGTTATTTAATTATGATGGTGATGGCATTATGCCACTTGTCTTTATGAAATCTCCTTGTATGAGCGTCTGTTTTGCAATTGATTTGCATGGTGGCAGCCATATAGCCATGTGGTATCTGACAACAATGCTCTTTGATATAATGCAGGTTGTTTTAATATGACAAACAAAATTACACAATTTTTATTTATCTGACATTTTTGCTTGTTCACTACTTCTGCTACAAAATAAGTGCAATACTAAAGCATGTGGATTCTTCACTTCTTCATTTTTGCATCAGCTGTACAGCACTCAGAGTATTACTAATAAAGGGGTAGGCTCATGTATTACACACAGGTCACTTAGAAGTCCATACAAAAGACATTACCTTTAAGACACAAATAAATCCATATATTTCCACTTTCATTTTACATGTGCATTTTGTGTTTAAATGTATCTGCTAATATTTAGCCCACTTCTAGGATCAGAATAATATAGTCAGGACTGTCCCATCCAACATTGGGAATGCTATAGCACTGTTAAAACACACTGGTCTCACAAACAATCATGGGGTGCTGGGAAAAAAAAGTTAATCTTAGCTGGCAGCACAGTGAATTTCTAGGGATACATTCAGCATATTTACTGCAACAAAAACCACTTTGACAAATTTCATTATACAATACTAATCCCAGGCTGCTTTTCTGGGGCTGTTATCTAATTCAACAACTAAAACCCTTCCCGCTTTCTTTATCAAATCAGGCTTATTTGCCAAATTACTTGGTCAATGATATCACCAAAATATAATCCTGCCTAGCAGATTTCAATGAACACTATACCCTCTACTGTCTGGAGTTAGCTCATCAGCTTACTCAATATGACTCAACTGCACATACATTTTATTATCGTTATTATGTTAGTCTCTGCATTTTTATTTGTGCAGTAGTGTGCCATGCTGGGAGGACCAGAGGAGCAAGTGTGGCCAGAGCGTTATCTCCCCTGGGGTACTAGATGTCAGCCCCCCTGGGTTGCAGCGGTGCCTTGGACTCCCGTGGGGCTTCATGGGAGTTGGAGTTTGATGCAGCCCTGTTGGGATCCGTGGGCACTGCCAGAGGGTGCTGCAGCAGGATCTGCTGAGCCCTTTTGGGCAGTTCTTCCGCCACACAGGAAACTAGGTCATCAAGCATCTGGAACATTTCCGGGTTCAGTATAAAAGGAGCCAGCAGCCACTACTCAAAGAGCCAGAGATGGGAGGAGGGAGACAAAGCTTGACCGGAGGAGTGAAGGAGAAGGAAGAGAAAATAGCGAAATAAGAATATTGTTTTGTGCTTGGGATGTACTGTACTTGTGGGAAACGGAGAAGGTAAAAGAGAAAAATAAAACTTGTGTGGAACTTTGTCCGCTGTTGTAAGCATGCGCCTGGTGGCCACAGTGTGCATAAATTTCAAAATCATGCATTGATTTGGATCATGATATTAGCATCCAGTGTTATAATTTATGCTTGACATTAAATCCTTTTGATTTTGTGTCGTCACTCATGTCGCTTATAGACAATCAAAGAAGACAACATTAGCTAAACTTAAATGGTTCTAAAACTACTGAGTTTGGTTCCTGATTTTGATGTCACATCCATAAAATGCACATGTTTGATGTATTTATCCTATTGAATCATACACAAACAACCACCATAATTTGGTGACAAAAAGATATAAATACATTTTCAGAGCTTTTGAAAAGCAAAATGGATTAGAAATTTGGTTGTATTTGAATGCTTTGATTAACAAACAAGTCTGATTTAGTCTGGCACTGATGGAAATTTAACTAACGCTTACTGTTACCATCACAGACAACTTGCAGATATCGCACCATATCATTCCAAACCAAAAGAAAGCTGAACATTTCCAAGAAAATAGCTGAAAATCGATCAGTCTGTAAAGGATTTTACAGTATTTCAAACACTCTTTAGCCCAAACAAACCAAAGACTAGAGCAACTTTGCCAGCAAGAAAAATTTACTAGTATGTACAAAGATATCTTAGAATATGCTTAGGATCTACACCCCATTGTTCACTCTCCTCATTCAGTGTGCATTACTATTCCTTCAAAAATAATTGACAAAAGTGATACAATAAAATACTACATTTTCAAGATATATGGATTTATTTAATGTCACAAAATTTGATTTTACCTTTTAAACATTTTGTACCTCTCAGTAAAAATTGTACATTTGATTAAGGAATGTTTATGAATTTCACAACATAATTTTAGTATCAAAACTTGTTATTAACATAATGTTAATTTTCACTCGTATGCAGATGACACCCAGTTATAACTTTCATTTAAATCAAATGAAGTTTCTCCGATGTTGTCTTTAATTAGTTGTGTTAGTGAATTAAAGGAATGGATGAATGAGAACTACTTGTCTTTAAATACAGATAAAACAGAGATGTTAATTGTTGGAGGGAATGACGCTGATCACAGCAATATTTTGTCGTCATTTAACTCAGTTGGAATCCCAATTAATTTTACTGAATCAGCCCGCAATCTAGGAGTTATCTTTGACTCTAGCATGTCATTTAAAGCGCATATTACAAAGTCGTCCAAAACATGTTTTTTCTACTTAAAAATGTTAGGAAATTAAGGCGCTTTCTAAATAAACAGGATTGTGAGAAACTAATTCATGCATTTATCTCTAGTAGGATTGACTACTGCAATGTGGTGTTCACTGGCTGTTCAAACTGTTCTCTTTACAGCCTCCAGTTAATCCAAAATGCGGCTGCAAGAATTATTACAAGAACAAGAAAATATGAACACATAACTCCAGTTCTTAAATCTTTACACTGGCTCCCAGTTAAGTTTAGGGCAGATTTCAAAATCCTCCTTTTAACATATAAAGCATTAAATGGCCAAGGTCCGCTTACTTGTCTGAACTTATCATGACTTACAAACCAGAGCGCACATTAAGATCTCAAGATGCCGGTCTGCTTAGGATTCCAAGGATTAATAAAATAACAGTGGAGGTCGAGCTTTTAGTTACAGGGCCCCTAAACTGTGGAATCGTCTTCCTGCATCCATAAGAGATGCCCCTTCAGTCTCAGCCTTTAAATCCCGGCTGAAGACTCACTACTTCAGTTTAGCATATCCTGACTAGAGCTGCTGATTAACTGTACATACTGCATCTCTGTTGTTAGTCATTAGCACTATAACATAAGTAACATGATAATTATATTTGAATACTAACCCTCACCTATTCTGTTTCTTTTTTCGGTGCCCAAATGTGGCAATTGGTGCCACGGCCCACCTGCCAAGTTGTTTGCCTGCCTATGGTAAAGTCATCCCTGATGGAGGATCACAGGAATCATGGGAAAGAGGGGTTCTTTCATCGGAGCAACGTTTCAGCAGTGGCATGGCCAAATGGGGAGGCAGCTAGATGGATGAGGTCTCCAGGACTCTAAAATATCCAAACCTAATTATGTCATATCATCTACTGTTAAACCGTACTTCTAAAATGTTTATTATTATGCTGTCTTAAGGAATTGTTCTGTTCTGTATATTGTATTGTATTGACCCCCTACTTTTGACACCCACTGCACGCCCAACCTACCTAGAAAAGGTTTCTCTTTGTACAACTGCCTTTCCCGAGGTTTCTTCCATTTTTCCCTACAAGGTTTTTATTGGGAGTTTTTCCTTGTCTTCTCAGAGAGTCAAGGCTGGGGGGCTGTCAAAAGGTAGGCCTGTTAAAGCCCATTCTGCACTTCCTGTGTGATTTTGGGCTATACAAAAATAAACTGTATTGTATTGTATTGTATTATTGTTTGACTATGTAGACTTATTTATTAATAATTTGAAGTCATGGAACATTCAATAAGTAGAGTCTAATGTACTTAAAACATTTACTTAATTACAGGAAATCTTGTGCTTTTGATTTAGTATAATAATGCTACAAAATTTGAAGTGTGGTTTATGTGTGATTTCTGCTCCCATTAGCATACAGGGGTCCATATCTGGCCAAAAGTCACTGGAAGACAATCTTTGAGTTGAATTTAAAGTTTTTAATTTGGGATTATAGTTACCATCCTTCATCGCTTATGAGAGTTTCAATCGACATGCACCTCTTCCAGAATTAAACTTCCTTCCATGTTTCAACTGCCCAAATTAAGTATTTACATATATATATTGAGTGCAGTATTAGCTGACGCAGAAGTCATTACTTGCTTCCATCACCATATTCCATTATCAAATTATTATTACTGTGTGATTTTGGTTTTGAAAAATTAATGAATTGCATGATTTATTAATGATAATGATGATGACCATTAATACTGTTATTGATGTTATACGATAAAAGATCAGAAAAAAGTAAAACTATGCTAAAAGGCTAACAATTAATCATTCTAGTAATTTGGTGTAAAATGCTATGAATAACTTCAATTGGAAGTCTCGAAAATGCATTGGACTGAAAACTGTATTATAACTCTTTTTCACCACCTAGTGGCAGTATTTTATTTTGCAGAAATATTGAAAGCTAGAGAAACAGGATTATGGTTAGAATACTGCATATAACTGAAAGACTAAGTTTTCTTGTTTCTTCAACATATTTTTATTTTAGATTGTTAGTTTCATATTTTCATATGGTTTATGTATAAAGAATCAATAAATTCCAGAGCAGCATTGCTTCATGTATTACAGCTGTTGTTTTCATAATTTTAAAGTAGCACAGGATTATGTGTGCATTTGAGCTCTGTATGTTTATTTCATTCACGGCTGTAACTTCCCTCACATGTATGAGGATGCCACAAAACTTAAATGATACTCCAAAAGTTCTAGGCAGTTGATATGAAGGTTCCAGAAATCTTTTGAAGGGATGCAACACCATGAGAAATTCCATCATTTGGTGTTTTGACGATAGTGGTGGAAAACATTGTCACAGAGAACGTTTATCAAATCTACTATATGTGTCCATTTGGGTTGAGGTCTGGTGACTGGGTCTGTCATGATTGACGATTTACATAAGGGGGTTTCAAACTCAAATCCTGGAGGGCCATAGTGCCTGAAGGTTTTTCTTCCATGCACTTTCCTTACTTTGTAATCAATTGGTATTGCTAATGGAACAGACATCCTTTTCACTTTAATTTGCTTGCTATTTAAGATTCAGAATTCTTAATTTATTTTAGCAACAGAGAATTTAAATAGAAGAACTGCATCCATATTTTGCAGAACGGTTGGACGATTCCCTTTAAATAAATTTTAGACAGTACAATACATACCTAAATTATTGAGTGGCAGGCAACAATGAAGGATTTATGTAAGTGAGCAAACTGTGCCAGCAAGCTAGCAATGGAGCAAAGGCAGCAATATTAGAATGAACATCAAGGGTGGGTTGTTTCTTTAGAATAATTCTACCAAGAACCATAAAATAGTAAGACCTTATGAAAAAATTCAAAGCCTTTAGTCAGTTTTCACAACATTTCCATGGCTTGGCTCTAACAAAAGAGGGTGCAATTTCTCCAATTTAACAGTCTTGGTCTCAATAGTATTTAAATTAGAATAAGTAGTTTGTTAAGAAAAATGATTGCATTATTAATGGTTAATGGTTTCTTAGACAGTAATTTTATTAATTGATACAAATGATTGCAGATTTGTTATTAATTTATCAAATTCTTTTTTAAAAAATGGTGGTAATGGATTTTGGCCATGTGATATGGAGTAATATTTTTTGATGATGGATTATTAATGTGGTAGAAGTTAATTAGTTCAGTTCTGTGCACCTTCCTCATTTAAAAGTAGGAAGGTGCTTTTACTTGGCAAACTACAATTAACATAAGGGTTCATTAATGTATTTGTGTCTATGCCCCATTAAATCAAGAAGCTGGAAAGTTGCAATAGCTTTCCATTTAAATTTGGTAGAAAGGACAGATGAAAAGCATTGTATGTTTAAATAGATAAAAAAGTGATTTTCCATGAAGGACATCCTCTCCAGGATGACATTTAAACCATCCTATTTGTTTGTTGGCAGATAAATTGCAGTAGTATTGTTACAGTATTTCTGACACCAGAAGCAGAAGTTTTAAGCAGGAGATCTCATACTGTCAAGTTTCTATTGTTCCTGGAACAATATCAGCATTGCTATTCCAGGACAATCATTCACCTTCAGCCATTCAGCTTCTGACATTATAAATCCTGACATATATGAGAAAGCACAGAAAATGGCCAGTTTGAATTTTGAGAAGGCCCTTCTCCTTTCTTATTCAAAAACTTACGTGACTATTTTGTTTAAATTTTTAAGGCAACTAGGTTTTTTTATCTGTTATTATAAATGAACATAAATTTATCTTTTGTGATGTTAGATAGATAGATAGATAGATAGATAGATAGATAGATAGATAGATAGATAGATAGATAGATAGATAGATAGATAGATAGATAGATAGACAGAACTTTATTTGTCTCCAGGGGAAATTTGGCTTTTACAGAAGCTTTTTAAAAAAAATAAATACATATAGAGGCCAAGTTTAAAATAGATTGATTGAATAACTGTCCTGGAGCAACAACACTTATAATGTTCCAGTAACATCAGAAACTCAACAATCTCCAATCATCTGAAGCATAAATTGTCCATGACCGAGCCTGAAAGGAGAACAGGATATACTGTAGTAGCACTAACAAATATAAAAAGGAAAGGAAGCAGTATTATGAAAGACATCATCCTTTCCTATTCTGTCATTTTTCTTTTTCTTCTTTGTACCGGGAAGCAGATCAGATCATTAGATAGATAGATAGATAGATAGATAGATAGATAGATAGATAGATAGATAGATAGATAGATAGATAGATAGATAGATAGATAGATACTTTATTAATCCCAAGGGGAAATTCATATAATCCAGCAGCATCATACTGATACAAAAAAATAAATTAAAGAGTAATAAAATGCATGTAAAACAGACAATAACTTTGAATAATGTTAGCATTTACTCCCAGGTGGAATTGAAGAGTCGCATAGTGTAGGGGAGGAGACGATCTCCTCAGTCTGTCAGTGGAGCAAGACAGTGACAAAAGTCTGTCACTGAAGCTACTCCTCTTCCTGGAGATGACACTGTTAAGTGGATGCAGTGGATTCTTCATGATTGACAGGAGTTTGCTTAATGCCCGTCGCTCTGCTACAGATGTTAAACTGTCCAGCTTTATTCCTACAATACAGCCTGCCTTCTTAACAATTTTGTCCAGGCGAGACATCCTTCTTCTTTATGCTGCCTCCCAGCACACCACCGCGTAGAAGGGGCACTTTCGTCACAACCGTCTGGTAGAACATTTGCAGTATCGTATTGCAAGTGCTGAAGGACACCAACCTTCTAAGAAAGTATAGTCGGCTCTGACCGTTTTTACACAGAGCATCAGTATTGGCAGTCAGTCCAATTTGTCATCCAGCTGCACTCCCAGGTATTTTTAGGTCTGTACCCTCTGCAACAGTCACCTCTGATGATCCAGGGTCCATGAGGGC
>NW_024379535.1:0-9200 GCF_016835505.1 Polypterus senegalus
TGCTCGGGGTTTTGGTAAGTTCAAGTCCTTTTGAGTATCTCTCACAAGCAGTTATTCATGGTGGAGATTCTCGCTCTAATACTATCCGTGTATAGACCTCTCCTAAATATAACGCTACTGCTTTTTGAGGAATTCTCTGACTTAATATCACTTTAATTACTAATTATGACACTCCTAATAGTTGATGCTTTACTCTTTTAATTTTCATATAGATAATCAGTGTGATCTAAAAAGTAAAAGAATTTATGAACCTCCTGGATTCTTTTGATTTGAGACACCATAAATCAGCCTACACATAAAGCAGGTCATACATTAGACTTAGTGATTACTAAAGACTGAAAGTTGATATAAAACAGATCATTGATATTGGTCTATCAGACCATTTTCTTTCTACTTTTAATATAGAAATAATGATAAAACACTCCGCGAGAAGCATATTGTTAAAAAACGCTTTTGATTCGGCAGCAGCTTTAAAACTTACAAACATTTTAAGCAATCAGTCCGCTTATAGTGCCAGCTAATAGTGAGGATAATGTAAATAGTAAGGTGGAAAGATTTATACTAAAGTGAGAGCTGCTGTTGACATAGTTGCACCTGAAAAAGACAGTGAAAAAATCTTCTAGCATTGTTATACCATGGAAGACCCAAAGAGTGTCTGATTTAAAGAGAACATGCCAGAGCTGAGCGTCAATGGAGGAAGAGTAAACTTACTATCCACCTTCAAATATTAAAAGTCAAAATAACAGAATACAATAACACTGTCCGCCTTGAGAGACGCTATTCTCTAATATTATAAATAACAATGCTAGTAATCCTAGAGTCTTATTTTCAACAATTGATCACCTACTAAACCCAGGTAACTCTGGCTGAATGCCTCCAAGTGCTTCCAGTGAAACCTGTGAGGCTGTCGCTGTATTCTTCAATCAAAAATTAATGATATTAGAAATAAACATAGTATATCCCTCCAACACTAAGGATCCCCAAAACCCCCAACATCCTGTTATAAACAAATTAAACTCTTTCACTAGGATAGATTTACCTGATTTACAAAAAATAATATCTCAATTAAAACCTCCACCTGCCCTTGACCCAATACCAACAAGGTTTTTCAAAGAAGTATCAGGCATGCTAATTGATAATGTTCTGGATATAGTAAATTGTCACTAGATACTGGGGTCTTCCCAGACTGTCTTAAGACTGCTGTAGTTAAACCCCTACTTAAGAAACATAATCTTGACCCCTCAGCTCTTGAAAATTTTAGACCCATCTCTAACCTGCCCTTCTTAAGTAAAGTTCTAGAGAAGGCAGTCATTATGCAGTTAAATGACCACCCTAAATAAACATGCTATTTTGATAAATTTCAGTCAGGTTTTAGAACAAATCACAGCACAGAAACTGCACTCGTTAAAGTAGTAAATGACTTATGGGTAAAGTGCAGACAGAGGCCATTTATCTGTTCTCATCCTCTTAGATCTGAGTGCTGCATTTGACACCATTGATCACAACATTCTTAGAAATCGCCTTAGTCAATGGGTGGGCCTCTCTGGCAGTGTCTTAAATTGGTTTGAATCCCACCTGACAGGGAGAAAATATTTTGTTAGTTGTGGGAATTACAACTCGAAGACACATGATATCCAATATGGTGTTCCACAAGGCTCTATCCTGGTCCGCTGTTATTCTCAATCTACATGCTCCGTTAGGTCAGATTATCTCAGGGCAATAACGTGAGCTACCACAGCTATGCTGATGACAGCACAGTACTTATCAATAGCACCTGATGACCCTGATTCTATTGATTCAACTAACACAATGTCTGACTAGTATCTCAGAATGGATGAATAGTAATTTTCTCAAGTTAAATAAAGAGAAAACTGAAATTTTAGTGATCAGCAATAATGGATACAATGAGGCTATTAGAAATAAACTGGATACATTAGGATTAAAAGTCAAGACGGAGGTAAAAAAGCTTAGGGGTAATTGTTGACTGTAATCTGAATTTTAAATCACATATTAATCAGATCATTAGGACAGCATTTTTTCACTTAAGAAACATAAGTAAAGTTAGACTCCTTTTATCACTGAAAGATGCTGAGAAATTAGTTCACGCTGCTTGTTTTCAGTCACTAGATTACTGTAACGCACTCCTCCTCAGGGACTACCCCAAAAAGATATAAATCGCTTGCAACTAGTGCAGAATGCAGCTGCTAGAATCCAACTAGGAAAAAAGAAAATCAGAACACATTTCTCCAGTTTTGATGTCACTACACTGGTTACCTGTGTCATTCAGAATTGACTTTAAAATTCTGCTTATGGTTTATAAAGCCTTAAATAATCTCACCCATCTTATATATCGGAATGTCTGACACCTTATATTCCAAATCGTAACCTCAGATCCTCAAATGAGTGTCTCCCTTAGAATTCCAAGAACAAAACTTAAAAGAAGTGGTGAGGCGCCTTCTGCTGTTATGCACCTAAATCTGGAATAGCCTGCCAATAGGAATTCGCTAGGCTGATACAGTAGAGCACTTTAAAACACTGCTGAAAACACATTACTTTAACATGGCCTTTTTATAACTTCATTTTAATCGTAATTTAACTTAATCCTGATACTCTGTATGTTCAATTCATCATAACAACTATTCATGGTGGCTCTAAAATCGGTACTGACCCCTACTCTCTTTCTGTTTCTTTTTCCGTGTCTTTGTTTTTCTGTTTCACTATGTGGCCTGCGCCACCTCCACCTACTCAAAGCTTCATGATGCTCCAACAATGATGGACGGATTAAAAGGAAGAAGTCTACGTGACCATCATCATCATCAAGCCCTTCCTTTTTGAGAACCCTAAATCCAAAGAGGACTGTTTCATTTATGTTAGGTAGAATGCCCAAGAGGGGACTGAAAAAGGGGTCTATTGTCTCATGGTCTGGAATCCCTACAGATTTTATTTTTCTCCAGCCGTCTGGAGTTTTTTGTTTTTTCTGTCCCCCCTGGCCATTGAACCTTACTCTTATTCGATGTTAATGTTGATTTATTTTTTATAATTATGTCTTTCATTTTTCTATTCTTTAATATGTAAAGCACTTTGAGCTACTGTTTGTATGAAAATGTGCTATATAAATAAATGTTGTTGTTGTTGTTGACCCTGTAGTTAGGATATAGCAGGTTGGATAATGGATGGATGGATGTTTGTCATGGAACAGTGCAGAGGTTTTCAGAATTTGGAATTCATTTATGGTATTTTAAAATATGTCTGTTGAGTTACTGCCTTTGTTTCGTATTTAAATGTAGTTTTTAATATATGAGGACTATTTCATAATGGTTCTTTAAATAGCTCTCAAAATGCGCAAAGGGTGAGGTTTTATGACTGAATGTATTCTAAATCAAATGTATTGACTGTATTTTAGATTGGTCTGTTTTTGGTCATTTTAAAGTAATTTTTTAACATTGTGTGTATGATTGCTTGATCATATAATAACTCTGTTGTAATACATACATTTATATTGTGAATCTTAAAATAAAGAAATGCTGGCAACCTAGTCATATTTTCGAGAGACAATCTTTTGTCACAAAAGATCAGATCAGTCAAAATAAGTGTTGAAAGCTTTCAAATCCAAGTAGTTAAGTTAGTAACAACAATGCAGCATTTGCTAGTGGAATCAAGAGAACATCATTCCAAGGTTAAGGTACTTCTACAGATAACCCACCCATTACATCACTCAGGGAAACCATAATGGTTGTTGGGGATTTTATTTACTGAAGTTAGTGTTCTTTGGTTTATTTGACTTGCAGTCTGACAAATACCTGTTGCTTTCAGAAAGACTTAAAATGGGCTATTGTTAGATTAACAAAGTTTTAAGAATTTCAGGCTGTCCTTAATTTGTGGCTATATTGTTTCTTTCAAGGCACTCATTGCAGGGGCTAAATGATTCTACACTAATCTCCGTTTTTGTAATAGTTTCTTAGAGAAATGGACAGTCATCATATTGGCAATGCACCAGAGGAAGGTAACGCTAGTGGCTAACTGAAATTAGGAAGTTACTGTACTTTAGTGAATGGAAAATGGAAAAAAACAATAAAATTAGCTTCTACAAAATTGCCCTTCAGCAATTAAAGATATATATACAGTATGGTGTGGACCACCAGGGGGCGTACTGCTCCCCCATCCCCGACACAAGTTCAACACAGCACACATTTTATTCTTCAGTAGGAAAGCATTTTCCTTTGCTCCACACATCAAAGCACAGTACAGTACAATACACAAGCACCAAATAATGACATACAGGCCTTTTTCTGTCTCTTCTTCGCCTACGGTCCTCCTTGCGAGCTTTATCATCCATCTCCCGGCTGTGGCCCGTCTCTGTCAGGCTGGCAAGTCCTTTTACACTGTCCAGCCCGGAAGTGTTTCTGTTTTTTCACCCACATGGTCTATAAGCACTTCCGGGTTAGGCAGAAACCCCATGCAACAAGGGCACCCACAGTACCCAACAGGGCTGAGATAAAGAACTCCAAGTCCCATAGCACCCTCTGGAATCTGGGGCACCAATGCAATTCAGGGAGAGTCCATCTTTAATAATAGGCATTTACTAAAAGATTAAGACACTTCAGAATAGGTCATCTACCTGAAGCCAAGCATGTTTGGGCCTAGCTAGGACTTTGATGAATGATCATCTAGGAAAGGTTTGGGTTGCTGCTTGAAGAGGTTTTGGAGAGGCCATCAGGGCTTCTTGCTCTTTGGTCTCTGTGGTCCCAAAACCCAAATGTAAAGTGTGCTGTCCTTTGGAAAAGATGTAAAACTGATGTCCTGACTCTGTGCCCACAAAAGATCCCTTGGCAGTTTTTGAAAAGAGTAGAGTAATTCCCAATGTCATGGCTAAATTGGCCACCATGGTCTTGTCCATTCTGGTTCCTAGTCATCCCCTGTCTATAACTGGTTAACTGTCTTTCTCAGCCCTTCACCTTCTAATAGCTAATGTGTGGTGAGTGTTCTGACGCAGGAATGACTGCTGCTGCATCATCCAGTTGGATGCTACACATTGTAGGTGGTTGAAGTGGTTTCCCACAGACTCTGCTTATTTGATGCATTTTCAGTAGGTCAGAAAAGCACTATATAAATGTAATTATTATTATTACTGTAATTATTGTTGTTATATTATTATTGTATATATGTTTGTAATGTTATAATGTTCTGATATTTTAAAATCCAGTTCTCAAGCCACAAGGAAAATAACGCTGCTTAAAAGGTCAAAGTAGTAAGCATTGCTTTCTGATTCAGATGCTACTGAAAATGTAACTAGTGCTTCACTGGGTAATACATTGAGCACTGAAAGTTGTGATTTAGCAGCTAAAATAAAATTACATACCTTTGATAGGAGGCAGTTGGCTCAAACATTGTAAATATAATTACCAAACCAATTAAATTTTCAGTAAGTGCTTTACATATTTAAAATAACAATTAGTATTTCTTTTTTTGGTTGTTGATACACTTGCCATACAAACCTGTACCAGATTTTTGTTTTATTCTTGGCTAATTTGTCACATTTCAACTTTTGATTGTGGAAAAACAATTTTTAATTAAGTGGAGCTCAAACTACTTTTAAAAATGGATTTTTTTCCTTTGGCTATACAAATTTCCTTCCTTTGTACCCATTGTCAAGGTTAGTCAAATATATTTTAATCAACAAAAGTATTTGGAGCTGCCCACTGTATGAATTGTGATTGTGTAATTGACCTAAAGTACCTTGCTAACTTTCTAAAATAAAAAAAAAAAAAGGTTTGGAAGATTAATTAGGAAAATATGGTTAATGGGCTTATTTGTTTATGTAGCAGTTCAAAAAGCAATTTCTCTCCATTTATAGATTATTTTAATGAAACAATTTTAATGCAGAACATTTGACCATTTCTTCTTATTTCTTCTCTTATGTCTTATTATATTCAGCACATTACAAATACCACCTGTTACAATTGAGAATGGCGATCATCAATCTGATTATGTCATTTTCTAATAAATGTTTTAGTGTGGATCTAGTTAAAGTAACTTTAGAGATGCTAGCACAAGCCTCAGTGATAATTTCACTAATTATATTTGTGACTAAGGAATAAAAAGAACTCATTTGATCAGAAGTGGCATAGCAAAACTTAAATCAATAAAAAAAAATTATTTAACAAGTATCTTATGTTGATTGAGTCATCCTTTATACCTTGGAATTAAAGTAGACACTTGTAATATTAGAGCTGGTGCTGTTCCTTCTTAGTGTTTTCCTGACACTGATAAAAGACATTCTTGTGCTTTTTATTCCAAGAAATTAAATTCTGCTTAGCAAAATAGTTATGTGGGAAAACAGAAAATTAGCTTCAGAAAATTGACAAAATTGAACAGGAATCAGTTACCTATATGTCTTTACCTATTTACTATATTCAGCTATATGGATCATAAAATTTTACTTACTTGAAGACAACTAAAGATTTAAATTAATGACAAGAAAGATGGAGCCTGTTTCTGTGAAGGTTTAATTGTAGAATTCCTTTTCATCAAGATGATGAAACAACTAAAGCTGGAACCATATTATGCCAGTTTGAAATTAAAGACTTTTAATACGAAAGCCATATTGGAATTAGAGTTGACAATAAAAATAGTAAAATACAATGGGATGGAAAAGTTTGGGCAACCTTGTTAATAGTCATTATTTTCCTGTATAAATCGTTGGTTGTTCGATAAAAATGTCAGTTAAATATATCATATAGGAGACACAACACAGTGATATTTGAGAAGTGAAATGAAGTTTATTGGATTTACAGAAAGTGTGCAACAATTGTTCAAACAAAAATCAGGCAGGTGCATAAATTTGGGCAACCACAAAAGAAATGAAATCAATATTTAGTAGATCCGCCTTTTGCAGAAATTACAGCCTCTAAACGCTTCCTGTAGGTTCCAATGAGAGTCTGGATTGTGGTTGAAGGTATTTTCGGACCATTCCTCTTTACAAAACATCTCTAGTTCATTCAGGTTTGATGGCTTACCAGCATGGACAGCTCTCTTTAACTCACACCACAGATTTTCAATTATATTCAGGTCTGGGGACTGAGATGGCCATTCCAGAACGTTGTACTTGTTCCTCTGCATGAATGCCTTAGTGGATTTTGAGCAGTGTTTCGGGTCGTTGTCTTGTTGAAAGATCCAGCCCGGCGCAGCTTCAGCTTTGTCACTGATTCCTGGACATTGGTCTCCAGAATCTGCTGATACTGAGTGGAATCCATGCGCCCCTCAACTTTGACAAGATTCCCAGTCCCTGCACTGGCCACACAGCCCCACAGCATGATGGAACCACCACCATATTTTACTGTAGGTAGCAGGTGTTTTTCTTGAACTTCCTCCATGCATAACGCCCCTTGTTATGCCCAAATAACTCAATTTTAGTTTCATCAGTCCACAGCACCTTATTCCAAAATGAAGCTGGCTTGTCCAAATGTGCTTGAGCATACCTCTGGCTCTGTTTGGTGCTGTGGGCGGAGAAAAGGCTTCCTCTGCATCACTCTCGCGATACAGCATCTCCTTGTGTAAAGTGCTACCGAATGGTTGAGCGATGCACAGTGACTCCATCTGCTGCAAGATGATGTTGTAGGTCTTTGGTGCTGGTCTGTGGGTTGACTCTGACTGTTCTCACCATTTGGTCGCTTCTGTCTATTGAGCCTTAACTTGAACTGAGCCTGTGGTCTTCCATTTCCTCAATATGTTTTCCTAACTGTGGAAACAGACAGCTTAAATCTCTGGGACAGCTTTCTGTATCCTTCCCTAAACCATGATGGTGAACAATCTTTGTCTTCAGGTCATTTGAGAGTTGTTTTGTGACCCCCATGTTGCTACTCTTCAGGGAAAATTAAAGGAGGAGGGAAACTTACAATTGACCCCCTTAAATACTCTTTCTCATTATAGGATTCACCTGTGTATGTAGGTCAGGGGTCACTGAGCTTACCAAGCCAATTTGAGTTCCAATAATTAGTTCTAAAAGTTTTGGAATCAATAAAATGACAACGGTGCCCAAATTTATGCACCTGCCTGATTTTTTTTGAACAATTATTGCACACTTTCTGTAAATCCAATAAACTTCATTTCACTTCTCAAATATCACTGTGTGTGTCTCCTATATGATATATTTAACTGACATTTTTTATCGTAACAACCAACGATTTATACAGGAAAAATAATGACTATTAATAAGGTTGCCCAAACTTTTGCATCCCACTGTACATTTAAAAAAACAAGGTCCCAGCATACTTTAGCAGTGGATGGGTTATTGTAAGTCTGTGATCAAAAAAGGCCATAAATTTTATTCATGTGTCATAATTACAGTACGAAAATATCAAGCTCCTAGAACAACAGTGCCATTATTACTATTTTTGTAACATTAATTCATTCTAAAATTACCAGCATTTTTAATTTCCTGACTGTTCCCCAATGGTGACTACACTGCAGGCATCAGGCGATCATGTTTTAGTCAAATAGCTGTGTGTGAAGGAAAGTGTAATCTGAATTTTTTTTATTATTTTTTAGTTTTTGTTATGAACACCCCAAAAACGGTTGTTCTTGCATATAGTTAGTAGCATACCAATTGTATTGTAATAATCCAGCTGGAGATTCAGAGGGCCTTGTGGCTGGACAGCTACTGAGTACTGTGCTTCCAGAAGGTGCAGTGTGATATGTAAATGAAATGCCCCAGGAGTAGGAGGAGGTGCCTGGGAAAAAGGTTGTGTGGAAAGCGACATACAGCATGCAGGGTGGAAAGTGTTGGAACAGGTGCGCATTGGCCCAGCACATGTGAGGGCAAGAACGAACAGTACAAAGTGAACAATTAAGTAGAGGGAACGCGCGAAGAGCATCATACTTCAGGCCGTAACACTGAAGTAGAACTTGAGGCGTTACCCACAGCTAGAACAGTGCAATTAATAGGTTCTCATCAGTTTCAGACTTGAGGTCTGGCGGGATTGTCCGCCCCCGCATATAATTAGCCCCATTTATCCTGCCCCTGCCCGCAGAAAACACATTGCTATTGTTTGTTAAAAAAAAAAAAACCTTTGTATGGTTGTTAAGATTGTTTAACATAATCTTATACAAGAAAGGGACTGAAGCTTTCTTCTGTTTGTTCCAGTTGTCCTTTCTACATTTTTTACACTGATTCTACATCATCAGTGTTTAATATGGACTCA
>NW_024379536.1:0-12855 GCF_016835505.1 Polypterus senegalus
ATTGCTTTTTCCACAACAAATCTACTCCTATTATCACAGCTGTCCTCTCCCAGGTTTTATGCTGGTCTCACCTAAGGCCCACAACACCTTCTGAGATGGTCCAAACCACCCCAGTCTAATACCTTAAGGCACCGTCCTCACCTTCTGTGAAACATTACACATGTTATTCACAACAGCCCCACTATATTCAGTATTACAGAATTTCTGGTCTCATTAAGCCTTGCCACCGCAGATCTTTTAATCAACTAAGCATCTTTCACTACATTAATGGACCAGACCCCAACCAATGCTTCTGGGACTGTAATTCATTGTTGATAGCCAATTAACCAGGTTTAGATGTTCTTTGAAGTGTCCTCTCCCATGTTTTGAAAATATCCACCCCTTCTGTTACCATATAAAATGAAAACCCTTACGCTCGAACATGGTGTTCATTTTGGACAGTCTGCCAGGTATTTCCATGACTTTCCATATAAATGATGAAGTCTCTCAGTAGTTAGAAGACACGGAATAATGTCACAAAACTTTCTGAACAGATGTTTGATGCATACATGCAAACAATGACAAAATGTTCCCTTAGTAATTCAGTCTTGGTTTGATTTGATCCTGCCATCAGTTGCAGCTTATGAGTGTCCTAACACACACTCGGTGTCTACATCTTAAGGCGCATCTGGATTAGGAGAGAGAAAGTCAATGCTTTATCAAACATTTTTAGTTGTGACTTTTATAATATATCATGTCATTACGTTGAGGAATATCCAACGCTTGAATATAAAAGCATTTTTATATTGGCATTTGCTTCATCACATCCAACCATTCATCAAACATCGAATCACGACATCGACCCCGGGAGGACCTAAAAGCGGCTGGAGTCGCAAGAAATTCAGGCTGGAATTCAGGGTTTGAAAGTGGAGAGTTATGACGATTTTCAGAAGAAGAAGACATGAATGTATTTGAATAAATATAGATTGTTGTACATGAATAAATATAAGACATTCCCTGAAAATAAGCCCAAGTGCATATTTTGGAGTAAAACTTAATATAAGACCCGGTCTTATTTTCAGGGAAATATGGTATCTATGGATTTTAGGGTCCATTGCTGTAAAACTGTCAATATTATAAAATGATAGTTTAATCACATGTTTAATGTTCAGATGCTCCATGTTCAGTGGTCCCTGCTGTCACAAATGCCCCTGCTAAAGTCGTCTCCAGTATTGCAGCAGCTCACCAGAGAGAAGTAAGCCCAGGGATGATGGTGTGCAAGCAGCTATCAGTGAGTGAGTTATCTCAGGGATAAAAGTAAAGGAGTTAAAGAGGACTTGATCACCCAATCTCACAACAGAAATATTTCTTTGAAAAACAAAAAATAAATATTTATTATTTTTGATTAATTTTGGGGTCCTGTAGCCTCTGTGCAAATAGCCCAGCTTAGCCTGTGTGTAAGTATGGAAATGCCAAAAAAAAAAAAAACTGAAAATATTTTTTATAGTTTATTATTTTATTTCAATTGGTGTTTTCAGGTATAGTAGTAGGCTTGTATTGTTTTAGGTTTGTATCTCAGTTAATAATTTTATTTATTTTTATGATTTTGTTCCTTTTTTTGTTAATAGTTTTCATTTACTGAAATAATTCTCCTCCCTAGAATGCCTTTCTTCTCCTTCAGGTCCTAACTACAGTAAATCAGTAGAGGCGCAAAATCAGTCTGCATTTGTATTTCAAGCCCAAATTCCCTGATGTCTCACGTCCACTCAGTAACTTTGAAATATTTTAGAATGCCTGGAAGAAGTGGGAGATTATTGGAAATAAAAAAATCGGAAAAATACAAAAAAGTACTGTAAAAGGAGCTCAACAATCTGGTACATTTGACACTGCTAAGAAAGAAAATCTTGTTCTCATCTTATGAAGTTACTAAAAGAAACATTCCCTTAGCCTGAAAGGTTACTAGAGCTGTTGGTTGTGAGAATTAATGACACCACTTAAAGGATATTCATTCTCAGCATGATTTCTTTGAATCCTGCTTGTGAGAAGTCAAGCAAAATGACACCTTTTATTGGCTAAATAGAAAGATTACAATATGCAAGCTTTCGAGGCAACTCAGGCCCCTTCTTCAGGCAGACTGTAATACAGAAACTGGAGTTCCCTGAATTTATATACACACTAGACAAGAAACAACATTGGTACATCTTTAAATGAGAAAGGGGCCTGTACCAGACTGTTTTTTTAAGAAGTCAGTGGTGTCCTGGATGTGGCAGGGTGCATTGCAGTAAGTGGTTTAAGGATGTTCTGAAATATTTTCTGTAAAGGGAGCCAATTCCTGAGATTATAGGTCTTCCTGGTTCTCTTTGTGGATTTTTGAAGCATGTAGAAGTAACCCATTTTGGGTTTCTCAGAATTAAACTGTTTACTTCTTCCCCGATGTCAGGAGGAAAGCTATATACTTCTTTTAGTTCCTTCTTGTAGAGATCTGTGGGGTCTTCCTGTAGTTTGTAAACTGAAATTCGTCATCTACTCATCTCTAGTGGGAAAATTCTGTTGATTAAGGAAATCTGGCTCTGTGCAGCCTTGTCCATCTATGGTTTAAATTTGAACACCACACAACTGTCCTTTTGTAGGGCAGTTTGACTTTAGTATTTTTCACAAGTGAGAATGAAGTTCAGATGAGGTACCAAACATCATCTAGGGCCCTGTGCAAAGCCAGAGGGAAATCTTCTTGTCGGTTTGGGGCACCAAAGGTAACTCACATGGGACTGTAGGGAATGAAAGAGTGACTCTCTATGTTCATACCAAAGGAGTCTCTTAACATACATTCTTCATATGATGTAGATGAAAGGAGTTAACAGGAATGCTCTCAGTTCACAGCGGTGGTCATGGTAGCTGCCAAAGCTTTGTTAGCATGTTACATGTATACAATACAAATGTTGTGAACCTTTCCTTTAGTTTAAAAGGCTACATTTTACCAAGAAGTATTCATTTATTAACACTAGAATTACCAGAGCCTACGAAAAAACTCATAGATCCGGCCCACCTTAAATTGCTTCTCACCTTTCTGTCAGCATCTTTTGTCTTTTAAATGTGTTGATAAGCAGCAAGCAGTCTGCTATTGTGGACGAAATCTCAGACCCGACAGCAGGTGTGGTTATAAGCAGCTTTATTTTTAGAGTCACGGGGAGAAGAGTTTCAGAAAAGCAGACAATCAAATATACATGACAGCGTTCAGGCTCTTCTGAACCCGTCTGTTGGGTGGGGTCCAGTTTTATACCCCTAGAATGCGTAATTTAATATCATTATAAAATGTAACAGTCAACGCTTTATTATACACAATCCTTGAGCCTTCAATGTCCCTTATGCAACTTGATTTCTTGCCCTTTTGTTATGGCGTTCAGATGTAAGCTAAGGAAAACTGATAAGGCAGACTCATTTTGGAATGCTCAGACCTTGAGTTCTTTGCACAAATGTTTTCTGTTTACAAAACAAAGCATGCTGTTACTTGGTTTCGTAAAGCTACTTCTCAGACATGAATTAGTACAAGGAACTAGAGAACATCTGTCTTCCAATTCCCCTTTTTAGCAAACAAAAAATATTTGATCAGGGAGAGATGAGTAGGAAATAGGAGAGGGATGGAGGGAGTGGGCGGAGGAGTGTGGGTGGCTGTGCTGATTGAGCATTTTTTGTGTAAAAAGTGCTTTTGCCATAGAGGCAGTAAATACTTGGATACAATGTATCTTATCAAGGAACAATACAGCAGCTACAAGCAGAGACATTAAAAGCAACCTAAGAGAGAGATGAAAACTGATTCAAGCCATTGGCCCCAGGATCCAAAAGTGGACATAAACCATTTGTCCCAAGGATTAGAAATGTCGAATTAGTAGCTAGTTCATGCCAAATCAGTAAAGCACGGTGATTGATCCATCAGGAGCTGTATTATTATCACCAAACATAAGCACAAAATATCTAAAGCCAATCCATTTGCCAGGTCATGAGGGATGTTTTATCAAGTTACAGGATACCTTCAACAGCTTCTTAGTAAATTTAAGAATCTTTGTTGATTGTAATAGAGATGGTAATCCAATCATTTTTGCTTATAGTAACCTGAGGAAAAATAGACTCAAATGGCAGCAACTTGGTCCCTTGCCTTGAACTTATCAGGAACTCCACCAGGACTCGAATGAATCAAATACACCCTAGGCCATGTAGGGAAAAACTGGAAGGGTCCACAGAATGGGATTGATCGGCCAAACATTTTCGCACATGGAAGGCAGTTAAAGGGAAAAGTGGAAAGGCATAACAAATTGTATTAAAGCAGAAGCCAGTCCAGTCAGGTGGAAGGATGTCAAGCAATTTAGACCTATGGCACATCCATTAAATATCAGTATTCTGAGTAATCAGAAAAATTGATAATTTGGAAGCTAAAGAGGAAGAATTAATCGAGAAAATTTGGAAACAAAAGAGGATGGGATATTCCAACATTTGTGCAAGAGGAAGTGAGGTTTCAAAAACAGGTATAAATACCTTCATCAGGCTGGAATATGGGGAATCTGGAAGAGAGGAAAGAAGAGAAATAATGTAATTAGAGTCGATTGAATAGAGGAAGAGATAAAGGCAAGTAGGCAAGGAAGCCAGTAGGATCAGATATGTTAGAAAGAGGAAAAGGACAGTGGCCAAATGTGGCTAGTTATGGCACATGCATAGCAATCAGATTGATTCACTTGTTCAGCGAATATAATACCTATTGCAGCCAACGGTTCTGATCCCACCAATTTCAATCGAAAAGTAGAAGAAGAGGTGGAAATATTCATGACCTGACAGGGGCGGGTTTGGACCAGGGGTAGGGAGAGAGGGTGTGTTTGGGGAAATGGGAGGTGTTAGTAACAGGGTTCTCAACCTAATTTGAAATCTCCTTAGAGGATCTATTCCAGATACACATGCCCTAAAATATAGGTTCCTGAATCATGAAGAAGGTTCTTCAGGTAATGATCAAAGGTTTCAATGGTATTCGCACATTCATGAGGGTATGTCCTTTTATAATAGAAAACGATATTTAGACCATACTTCTGGGCCTTATAGGTTAATAAACCCCAGTCATCAGTTCCAGTATTAGCCAAAACCCAGTCCGCTAGTCACAGTTACTTCCGAATCCAGAGTTTGTAACAGTTACACAATTTGTCAGACCAGTTCCACTGGATTTGTCGATCAGTCCCACAGTCAATAATAGAACAGAACCACCTGAACTGATGTGGTGATTCAAAGGAAAAGTCAAGGTGACCAGAGCAGTCGACAAGGGATGGAAAGACATAGTAGGACCACAATCAAGGTGCCATTTTGCAATGTGAGATGTGAATCCAAGCAGGCAGTCCCTCAACTTTAACAGCATGTGGTGTCTACAGCAGAACTTGAATGGTCCTCTCTACCGAGGGTGATGCCAATGTTTCTCGAGTATCTCTAGCCAGAATCCAGGTTTCCTAATGGAATCGGGGAGTCCTTTGATGGAGGACTAGTTCTCCAGGCCTGATTCACCTGCTCGTGGACTCCTTCACAGAAGCTCGGAGACCTGTAAGACTGGAAAGAAGATCATTGTCCACAGTATGCAGTGTAACATTACCTATGACCATGCCGACTGGCATGGGCCGTCCGTCAGAATTTAGATGGCACAGCCCTAACTGCCAATGTGTTCTTCCCTCATCCCATCAAGGCCAGAGGCAGAGCATCAGGCCAGTTAAATTTGTTTGCTCCAGATTTTAGCCAATTTAGATTGCAAGTACCATTGCATCGTCCACAATACCTCCACTCTGGGGTGGTATTTGCAATAATGATGCACATTTATCTGGAGCCAGTGGTTAATTCATTTATAATGGAATTTAGTAAGTGCATATCAGTTTGTATTCTGTGGTATTCCCCATCTAAGAATGATTTCTTTATCAAAGCTTTTGCCACAGGTTTGGCATCTGCATGTTTGAAAGGAAAGCTTCCACCCATCGGAGAACACATCAACAATTACTTAACAGTATCGGTACCCCTTGATGGTGTTAGATTCAATGAAGTCCATTTGAAGGTGTTGAATGGACCATTAGGTTAGGTGTAATGGCGGACTTACCTGGGTGCCCTTTCCTACATTAAACTTTTGACATAATGCATAGCACCTGCAGAACTGCTTGCATATGTAGAAACCTACAGCTTCCCAATATTTTTCAACATCTTGAACCATGAGCGTCTTTTCCAGCATGGTCTAGGCATGGCGATTTTTTCCATACCTGGGAAAGAAGCTTTAGGAAGGAAAGGTTTGTTAGTTTGCTTATGGGTCCAGACTCCATCAGAGAGGGACCTCTTTGGACCATTTTCTTCTCTGTGTCCGTGGCTACATTCTGTAAAAGAAATAATTTGATTATCAGTGTCTGGTCATTTCTCTGTTGGAATAAAAGATTGGTTTGTTATTATCGCAGCCCATTTAGCAAAATGATCAGCTAATTTGTTTCCTTACTGACAGGATCCTGTTTTCCAGTGTGAGCTTGACATTTAACGATCGCTAGCTTTGATGGTTTCAGTATGGCCTCTAAGAGGGATTCTTTTAGTTTTTTATGTTGAATGGGCTTGCAGTCTGGTCTTGAATCCCTGAGTTTCATAATGCCCCATGATCATGGCAGACTCAAAAGCATATCTAGAATCAGTATAGATAGTTACAATTTTCCTCTGACAACTGACAAGCTCGGGTGAGAGCTATCAACTAGCTGCCTGCTGCTTAAACTTGAAGAAATTGTTTGTTCCAGCAGGTGGTCACTTGACCACTGCATAGCTGTGAAGGTGATCCATTTTCTAATCATAAAGAATACCCATCCACAAAAATTATCTCTCCTGTTCCTAAGGGTGTTTCCTGTAGGTCTGGTCTAGGTTTATAACCTTAGATATTTCATCATGACAGTTGTGGGGTTCCCCTTGATTTTCAGTTGGAAGCAATGTAGCTGGATTTAAGGTGGAGCACCTTTCTATGGTAACGTTTGACAATGTACAGAGTATATTTTGTAGTGTATTTCCTAGCAGTAGTGAGATGGAGTTTAGCCTGTACTAAAATGGAGTGTACGGCGTGAGGCACTTTTACCACTAGGGGCTCCATGGAGCACTATATCTGTACTGGCTAGCATGGCCTCTGTTGTGCTACAGCTCTGAGAACAGGTTGTAATTCCCAGCCACTGGATCCAATTTTTTCTTGAAAAATAGGCTGCTTTGTTTTTCTCCATGGAATTGTGTAAGAACTGCATTCATATATCCCCCCTTTTCGTCCACGAACAGAGTGAATGGACAAGATAGTCAACAGTCCCAATGCATGCGCAAACAGTAGGGCACTTTTTTTTTTTTTAAGTCACACAGAGCCTTCTCAGCTTGATCATTCCATGCCACCTGACCAGAAAGGGGGAGATCAGGGTGACCAAAGTTTGAAAAGCTTTGCTCTTTCATTGAAGTTTAAAATCCATTGCCGGCGTATCCTATAATGCTAATAAGACACAACCTGTTGCTTTGTAACAGGTCTTGGTCTAGGAAGATTTTGAATGGTGTTTATATCGGTCGCTAGAGAGAGAGAGAGCTCTCGTTCCAAAAAATGTCTTGACCTAAATATTTCACAGTTGTTTGAACTAACAGCAATTTTGCTTTAGAAACTTTGTGGCCATTTTCTGCTAAAAATAATAACAATAGCTAGTATCCGTGCACAATCTGCTTCCGTAGTACTACACAACATTCCACATACTGTATCAATACACTGTCTTTTTCTGGCCAAAAGCCTTTTAAATTTTGAGCAAGAGCATGTCCAAATACAAAAGGGCTACAATATATCCCTGAGGCATAACAGTCCATGTCCAACGGCGGGTTTGGAAAGTAAAGGCAAAACAGAATTGAGAGTCGGGTGCAAAGGAATACACAATAAGCGTTAGCAAGGTCAATAACAGAGAAATAACAGGCGGACGAGAGTATCGTAGAAAGAATGGTGGAAGGATTAGTAACAATAGGTGCCCTAGGAAAAACTGCAGAATTAACGTGTCGAAGATCTTGAACAAAAACGCCATGAACCGTCAGCCTTTTAAACAGGTAAAACGGGGGAGTTGACTGGAGAGTATTTAACTTGAATGACTGCTCCACGTTTCACGAGATCAGAATGTACAGCGGAGATGCCAGCCCTCTGCTGAAGATTGAGGATACTGCGAGCGGCAGAAGGAGGATTTGAAATCACCAGTGGCTTACAGTGTGTTATCCCTCCATAATCATTTTTCCCCTGAGACCACAGTGCATCGGGAAGTGAGGAAAGCCAAGAGGGAGAGATGGTTTGCAATGAAAAAGCAGAAAGGGAAGGATGGCACAATGCACGATGTACTAAAAAATCATTTTGAAGCACAAACTTTAGTTATCAAAATGATCTGAGGTATCAAAGATACCCGAAGCAACATGGTGCCAGTCCGTCCTATTGAGACATTGTCCCAGCCATTCCCCAATTTCAACTCAGTGAACGGTGCTAGAATTGGCTAAAGAAAACATGGGGAACTGAATCTCCTAAATAGAAAACACTTTGTGAATATTTGAGGTGCACTGGAGCAGCAGCTTTGTTGGATGAGAAAAATGCAAGGGATATGAAGGTCTCTGGATGTACCTGAAAAGAGAAAAGATTCTAACCAAGGTGTGTCCACTTCAGAAGGAAGTACTGGGCAGTGCAGTGAGGGTGTTGGGGACTTGCAAGTGGGGAAAAGAATATAAAGGAAAAGAGTGTAGGGCTTTAGAAGAATGGTGTGTGAGGAGATGTTCAGGGTCCGAGCTGCAAAAGAGGACTTAGTGTGGGGGGAGGTTTGGCACAGGAATTTAGGAATAGAACAGTGAAACCCTCGTTCGGTTAGAGAAATAGAGATGGAGAGCTTAGTCATCAGATCCCTTCATAACAAATTAACAGGGCAGAGCTGATTTAATAAAAAAAAAACGGTGCATCAAAGTGGAACCACTGAAATGAAGCTGAACCCGAAGAGGTTTAGACACCAGCAAAACATGTGGTTGTCCAGAAGCTAGTAGTACAGTCAGTGTATCTCGAGGCAGACCAGAAAAGCAGTTTCAGTGCCATTCACCAGCAAAGTCAATAAAGGATCTGTGTCCGCATGGCAAGTGAGCAAAGGCAACTGAAGAGAGTGGCTGGGGGTCCCTGTGAAAGGAATATCCTCAGGTTCAGGTAAGGAAGGCGGGGGAGGAAGCTGATGTGGGCAATTGCGGCAGAAGTGTCCCATCGTAACAGGCAAGATGTGTAGGTGCTTAATCTGAGGGAGAGGCAGCTGAGCAGACGAAGAATTCGGATTAGGGAGTAAAAATCCACGACCTCTCCGCTTCGTCCCTGTTCTCGGAAAATCCACGCTTTCACGCCTCGCCTCCTCCTGAGGCAGCTCCACCTGAATAATAATTCATTTGTGCCGCAATTAACTTGGTCTGAGTGTCTGACTCTTTTTGCTTAGTCTGTCGTTCAGCATGCTCCGCTTGTCTTTTTTTTTTTCATCTGTGATTTCCATCCAAATACAGGGCGTTTTTTTTGGTCACTTTAGATCTGATACAAAGGAGAACTGTTTTACGGTCATCTGGGTTCAAGCCAGAATGGTTTGTCAACAAGTCCTGAATCTGTGTGCCATTCATCACTGCTCATCTTTTCTTTGTTTGCAGCTGAAATAAGGTATCATCGTGCCTTTTTATATTTTGGAGCTTGCTTTCAGATGTTCCATTGGGCAAGGAAAGACCTCGTTATTTGTCCAGGTGCATGCCTCATTCCTCACTGCCCACTGTTAAACTTATGCTGATGTTGGCAGTGCCCAGAATTTTCATGTAGTCCTGGGTCCCCGGTGCCTTTTGTACATATTATTGCAGCTATTGCATTTCACAAACTGTCCACCATTGATCAGGCAATTCGGAATACGCTCTTTCAGCTCTTTGAATATCCATTGGCGATGCATCATTACAGCATGGGGTTAGATTTTCTGGGATTTAGTGGATCGTGTCAGAGTCAGGAACCTCATCTAATGGGCATGAAAATGGGTGCTAGCGTCGGGCTGCACAGGAAGGTTTTAGGTCTTATCTCTGGCTGGTTCCAAACTTCGAAATGGAGGCTTTATGTAGTTAGGAGAAGCCTCCCAGCTCCTTAACAAGTTGTCAGTCTCACATCAGGATCTGTAGTGGAGGTACGTATTGTTCATCAAAGAATCTGATGTGGACGGTCGATCAGGCCGCTAGACGGATGAATGAGTGGAAGGGTGTGGAAAGTGTTGGGGAAGAGCACTGGATAAGAAGTTTTTTAATCCCCTTCTCCTCCTTCCTTCAGACTGGGTCCTGGTTCTAGACTCTGTAAATGAGGCAGCTCTTCTTTTTTTCGTTTAAGTTCAAAAAAAGCTCATTCCGTTTTGTCCGCTCAACAAGTGGCTTTTACCAATTCATCATGTCATAAATATCCATCCGATAGGACTCCATTACTTTGTATTTCTGCAAGATTTTCTAATCATATTCAGTCCTTCCACTGGCATCTACTCCACTGTCTATTCACCTCTAGCATGTTTTTAATCCGCTTTTCAGTGAGCTTAGGGGACTCGCTCGATCCTGGCACAGAGCCAGCATCCTGAAATAATCCTTCTAACGTTGGTTTTAGACTTTGGATTTGACACACGATTGTTTTCCATAGTGAGTGGCAGGATCTCCAGAAAGTAGCTCACACCCTCGATAAAGCTCACTCCGCATCCGCTCCTATTCCGGATTACAGCTTCAGGTGACTTCGTGTCGTTACGCATCACAGAATACATCACGCCCTGTCGAACTTTTGTGCCGATCCCTTATCAGCACGGTTTGTCGCAATCTGCCAGGTATTGCTCGTCACCTTAGCAACCGTTGAAGAGTATGACCAGACAGCATAAACACTCCTGTATATTTAGACACATTTTTTTACACATCTCCTTCACCCCTTGCCTCAATTACTGACAGGTCCACTCGCACTTTTCTAATCCTTCCACAGGGTGACAGCTAGCATTCCCTGTGCCTTTTCGAGGGTCCCAAGCCACTTCCGGGACCCTAGAAACCTCTATGTATTTTCCATACAGTATGCTTTCTTATCTTACTGTTTGCATTGCTTACATTCTTTTCCTTCTATAGTCAGATTCTTCCAGCACACCAGTCAAACTCAGGATCCCTGATCTACTCACCCGGCCATCCACCTCATGGAATGCCCGTTCAGTCGTGACTATCGGCCGAGAGGTCAGAGACTCCCACAGCGGAAACGCCCAAGGCAGGCCAATTCTTTACCAGCTACCTCATCAGCGGATTGCTCCACTGCGGCCCTGACATCCTGCAGAGGAGCTGTCTGCTCCCCTGCCCACGCTTTAGCGCCAAACTGTGAGACAAATTATGACCAGACAGCAGAGTGGTTTAAAACTATTAGAGTCACGGTGAGAAGAGTTTAGAAAAACAGATAATCAAATTACTGAAGTCAGGCTCTTTCTGAACCTGCTCTGTTGGAGTGGGTCACGTTTTATACCCTAATCATTTTCATCATTATAAAATGTAACATTCAACACTTTATTATAAATCCGTGGCCCTTACAAGTCCCTTTCAACTGATTTCGGCCCTTTTAGGAACTCAGATGTAGCTAGGAACGTGATAAGCAGATCGTGTGATCTCAGACTTTATTTTTGTAATGCTTTTTCTGTTTGCTAAACAAAGCTGCTGTTATGGTTTCATAAAGCTTACTTCCAGACATGAATAGTCAAACAAAGAATGCCTTATTCTATCCACCTACTCCATCCCCTAGGAAGCCTTTCTCAGTCAGTCTGTTTATCTCGTGCTTGAGTTGTATAGAGGAGAAGTCAGCAAATCACACCTTTATAAATACTGTATACGTTATTTGGAAAACTTACATTTCATGTGTGTTCCGATGTCCGCTGATCATTAAACATCTTAAAACAGAACTTTTCATGTTTTATTTTATTGACAATGTAGACATGAGTGTATAATGTGAAACCTGACCCGAAATAACCTTTCACAAAAGGTAGCGCAACAAGCTCTTATTCAAAAATATAACCAGAAAACAAGCATTAGGTGTTGGCATTGAACACATTGCTTTATTCTTCAGATGGTGCAATGGTATCAGCTGTTGATGAATAGCAAACATCATGAGTTCAATCAGCGCAGTCTGTTTTGAAGTCAGCCGCTCTGTACTTTACTATTTTAGAATAAAACATACATTTGATTCAGTCTGTAAAAGCGGTGTAAATGTATGATACTGTAAAGAGTTAGCTTTGTTTTTATTATTATTATACTTGTTTCTCATGGCCTTCTGTTATTCATGCCTGATGTAAGTCAGAAAGACGCATATACCTCGACTCTGGTAGGTAAGTAAAAACCGATCTGAGCTTTTTGTAAGTAACATATAAATGTTATGTCAGTATAACAAAACAAGTACCTTTACTTAGTCTATCTGAAAAAAGACTCTCAAGTACACTGTAGAGTTTCAGTTTGACGACGGGCATGCTCAAAATACACGTTGCCAAATCATGCAGACCTGTTTGCAACATTGTGCTGTAGCAGTCAGATCTTTTACACATACGCGTAGATGTTATTATTGGATTGTATTACTTACTTCACAGAGTCAGACTAATGACGTCTTTATGTGAAAACACATGTAGGTCAAGATGTAACATCTTCATTCAGTTTCATTCTTCAGTGCATTCACTTCTTTTCAGTGGTTTTAGTAACATTATTCGAGCATGTATTTTCTTTTGAGCATTGTGCCCCCCATGTAACGCTTCAAACACAAAGGAAGTTCTGCAGTCTTGAATCAAAAGTGCAACTTTGTTTGCACTTGTAAATTTT